>NC_133316.1:15370089-15406725 GCF_012295235.1 Primulina huaijiensis | reverse complement strand
GTGTATGTGTTTCATTGTTATAAAACAATTATAAATAAATTATTTATCAAATAATCTTATGTATTTTAAATTTTTAATTTGATGTGTGCAATACGCTAGTTCGTTTTTCACCTTTTTATATATTTATTTTATTTATATTAGAACGTTATAATATTTTTTTATTGTTTCATGAGTTTATAAATTGATTATGGATATTTTAAAATAAATTATTGGAGATATTTCAAAATATCTCAAGTTTAATAAATAGTATAGATTCATTTTAATACTAACTATTTAGTTTAAAATTTTAATAACAAAAATATATTTTTAAATTTTAATAAATTATGTATGCCCTAACACAATATCAATAGCAAATTTTTTTTATCGAAGAAATATCTAAAACTAATTTAAATCCCAATACTTGAGAAATGTGGGCAATAATGTCATTTCACAGAATTTATTATTTATCATACAGATATCTCTATACATTATAGGGATGTCTTCTCCATAGTGGACCAGCATTATCACGGGCCCATCCAATTTTTATGGGTTGTTAAAAAATGAACCAAACATGGGCTGAATGATGATAACTTGTTAATCATTTAGTTATCAAGTGTATCAAACTATACCTTAGGAGACAATTAAAATAAAATTTAATAAAAATAATATTTAAAACTTAATTCAAAAAAATTAAAAAAATTACATGAACCAACCGTTAGTTTCTTGGGTCGTTCTTAAGTCTTCTCGATTTCTTTACATTCTTGAAATCAATCGCATTCTAGAAAAAGCACCATTTGTGGTTGTTCTTCACTACCACGAAGCTCCATTTCCGAGTGGAATGTGAAGGGAATTCCAATTCGAACTATTTACAGCGAGAAAAATGAAGAGGAAATATTTAAAGATTGAGTTATGAGAAAAGACAGTGAGGGATCATGTATTGATACAACCTCAAATCTTTCAATTTGTTGCTCTTATTACAATAAATTTATATTTTGAAATTGGGTCGTGTTCTAAAACTCGACTCCCGGATTATTAAAAATTGAGCAAGCCCTAACATTTTGGGTCGTGTTTTGATGAATATGGGTCGAACTCGACCCATACAAATAAACCCGACCCAACTATATTAAAAACTAGGTGTGCTCGACCCAGACGATCCAGTTGCACGACCCAGATGACCCAGTTTTTAATATAGTTGGGTTGAGTTTATGTGTCTGGGTGGAGCTCGACCCAAAATTTACTTTTTTTCCTTGCGAAATAATAATGTCATGTTGTTTTGTGCATATTTATTTCCCCACCATACTTGAAAGAAATCAGTTTTATGAGTGCAAGCTGACATTGGAGTCTCATTACACTTAGTTGTCTGATAAAATACGTTCATTTTTGAATGAAAATGAGTTGGATCTGCTCGTCTAACAAGCCCAATTTGGTAATTTAATTAGATTTACGAAATATTATATAAATTCGAATCAGATTTTGTGATTTTTGATGAATAGACAGGCCTATGGTAGTGGGAGTAATGAATTTTGGATTGTGTATCATAAGAGGCCTCTACGTTTTTCGTTGTTGGAGTATTGTTTGATCACGACCTCAATTGGTCTAAATTTTATACCTCTATACCTGAAGAAGATGGATTTATGCTTAGGAATTTTAATGGGAGATCGAGCCCATGTTTAGGTGATTTGAAGGCTAAGATTGATGAATACAGAAATGGTAGAGGTGAAGAAGTGAATGTTGAGAAATTGAAACTATCCAGCCTGTATTTTTTGACAGCTGTATTGGTTCTCAACGTAAAAGAAGTTCAAAATATTAAATAATCATATATAAAATGTAAAAAATATTAAAATGTGAATCGGTCCAACCGATTTTTAATCGGTACACTGGTTAAAAACCAGTATAACCAGTTCTTGAATGGTTTGATCGGTTTTCATAGATCAAACGATTTTAGGAGTATTGCGGATCAGACCAACGACTAATTCTTGGTCGAACTAGTCAGTCTGATCCGGTTATGAAAATGGAGTTGAAATTTAACATGGAGTGAATGATTTGACTTATTCTGCAACCTAAGTTTGCATCCAACTTGTATAAGCGATAAATAATAATAATAACGTAGCAAAGACTGAAGGGCGTATATTTCGTTCTACTATTGTAGCTTTATTATTTCACCTTGGTTTTTAGGCTAATGACATATTTGGCTTATTATCATATTTTGGTGCCAATATTACTGTGATAATTTTCTCTTGTACATATAAAGTGTTATACTGGTTACATTACGTTAGAATATGTGTCCTACAAATCAACTTGCGGCTTGTGTTTATTGACTCTAATAAAAAACATTTTTTATTTTATTAATACTTTATGATTTTATCTAATTATGACATTTACTATGTCTGTATACATATGCAAGATGCATATATCAAGAACTTGAATATACTTTATTATAGTTAGGTCAATTTTGCAAGAATGATAATAAAATTCATCACGCATGTACAATATATTTTAAATATGTTCATATTCGATTTAGCAGCCTAAAATAATAATAAATGTTGATCGAGCTCGAGACTAGCATCTGTGATGTAAACCCCGTGTTTCATTGGCAATGGCAGAGAGATGTTCATTCATACATATGGGTGATAATGAGATGAATCATTGAACAACCCTCTCTCTAACATTCCAAATGATTATCACTTATTGAGTGGAATAATGTGAGGCTATGGTTGTATATCATTAGTTTTTAGATCCGAGACAATATGGAGGTTCTCCATACTAGCGTTACTCGTTTACATACTCCATGAAGGTCACCAGGTGACAGATTGAGTGTAGTCCTGAAATACAATAAATTGTAGCGAGAAACGAGAGTCGTATCTTCGATATATCGACATTGTTTGATTGTCATTCGATATTATAACGAGTTCACAATTATTTAATTAGTGTATTTGGAACGTGCTGATTAAATAATAACTGAGTAGTTTTGACCAGTGTTTTAAAAACCGGAACGGATCGGCCGGTTCGACCTGTTTGATCAAGAACCGGTCACATGTATTGTCTAAAAGTGATAAAAATAACCGTTTAACCTATCAAATCGGCCAAGAGTGGCGCCTCAAATCTCGATATGTAATCATACAATATATGACGTCATATGCACAAATATTTTTTTTTTCAACGACGTAATAATATAATTCATTTACGATAAAATAGTAAAATCATCACACTATTTACATCAGTGTAGCAGAAACAGTATAATAAGTACATACACATAACTCAAGTAAGACAATGAGCTATATTGTCTCTATCCACTATCAATTACATGACTTTTTGACCAGACATACCTAGTCCTTCACCTCTATCATGTATCACGACATAATCCTGTAACCTGTCCAACAGAAAAGCCCCCGAAAGGTGAGCATACACAATAATCACCATCGTAATACATAATAGTTATACTAACAACAACACAAGATATAACTGATATTATAAGAAGAATAGTCCCTTCGCTTTAATGGACAACCAATCCAACAAACAATATCAACAACACGACTCTCATTCCACTGCAACAAACAACATCAACGATACGTCGCACTCCTACTTCGGCGACATCAATATCGTCATTACATCATCAATATCAACGATATGCCGTACCCCGACTCCGACGATAACAATATCATCAATATGTCACTCCCATACTACTGCAACAGACAACATGAACAATACATCGCACCCCAACTCCGGCAACAGCAATATCGTCAAAACGTCACTCCCATACTACTACGAAAATAACAACAAATCGCTGCCCAATCACCGGCAGCCAAAAATATCAACAATAATAAACAACAATAAATATAATATCAAATTACCTATTTTTGGTAATTTATCATCGTTCAACACAATAATATTTTACAATACTAAACAATAACAACATATGCTCGTACGTCACACGTACCTGATAATCGATTATGTCACGCCCCGAAACCGAAGCGTCGGTGACATCCGGCATTGTTTAACAATTACTTGAAAACAATAAGCCTCGTATCAAAACAAACCAGTCTTTTTCATGAATAAATATTGTCTTTACAATGACAATGGAATAAAAATTACATCAGAGTTGCGGAAGCGAAATAAATACAAAGAAAATACAACTTTTAATCCTGGATTTCTCGATGTGTTCACCAATCCCAGAATGCTTCTTGCTCTTCATCATCCACTTGTTCCTCAGTCTTATCTAGGAAGAGAGGTAATGGGTGAGCGTTTTCGGAGCCCAAACTCTAGTTACCGTTTGATTTAAGGAGTAAAAATGTGATTAAGTTCCAGGAAAAATTCTAAAAAGTTACAGTTAGGGATAGGAACAGCTGTTCTGAAATTACGTTTTTTTCTTACCGTTACTGTGCGACGATTTTGGAAGAAAATCTTAACGTTGAAGCAAGAGCTTATAATTATACTTATAAAATTGAACACTTGTTTACTACTCTTGCGTATTCTCTCTGATTATTCAAAATCATCTCTAACCCTTGCTCTCTTTAACTGTGTAATCTTCGAACTCTCACATAATCCCCTCTTACTCTCTACAGATGGCAGACAATTGATTTGACTCATCAGATATTCGAAGTGAAATGGCGGCAAGCCGCAGTGTTATTCCCTCTGAGGAAACACCACCTGCTGAGTCTCATGTTGAAAATCCACTGCAGTTGGTGCTTGCTGCTCCACAGCCCATTCCATTGGAGGAAATTGCTCCAGGAGAACCAGGAAATCCCTTCGATGCCAATAATCCTCCTGATCGCGAGGCATATCTGCGGGCTTTTCCCCCACAACCTCATATTTTTTGAAGATGCTCAAAGCGATAGGCAGGATATATCCCTGATTTTTTCACTCCGAAGAAACCGTGCATGGACACATATTTCACATTTGATCCGGATTTTTCATCGGGAGACGATTCCAATGATGAAAACTTTGAGTTGGTTGCTCGAAAGCGGTCTGCTCTCACTAAAAAGACATTTGCTTCCTCGTCTACCTTTGTTGTTCCACCTGCGCAATCTCCTGATCCTAATCAAGACGTGTGTTTCTCATCTGAGGACGAACAATCTCTGGCTGATTTTCTTAACAGCCTGCGAGACACCAAAAAGGGAAAGGAATCGGTGCAAGAAGCGGGTGAAGCCAAATCTGAGTCATCCGAGAAGTTGCCATCAGAATCTGAGTCTATGTTTGAAGCAGAGAACTCTGATGCTGGCTCAGAACAAGCAGCTGAGTCTGGGGAAGATGTTGAAGAAACTAAGAACGTCAAGTGTTGACAACACTCACTTGGAGGACTAGATCTTAACACGTCCTTCTCTTCCAAATTTTATTCTGAGTCTGCTGTGGCTCAATGGTTCATGTATGCACACAGAGAATTCATTGAGGAACGCAATATTGAATTTGAGGCATACAGGAAATACAACTTGACCACCTTTCTATAGTCCAGAAGGATGAGTTCAACAGTCAATTCAGTTCTTCCCTATGCACGGAAACCGATCCTTGAATTCTATTGTAATCTGGTCTCCAGTGTTGTAGATGGGAGATCTGAAAAGTATGGGAGGGTGTTTGTACGAGATACCATCTATGATTTCTCTCCCTACACCATCAATGAGTTCTATAACACTCCAGCTGAAGATGATGAGGATGCTCTCCCGCACATTGACGACATTACTTCTGTTCTACCGGGAGGACTCATCACTCAATTTCCAAGCCGCCCCAAGCGCCTTGCAGCGGCCACCTTGACATCATTTTACTCTGTCCTCCACAAGACTACCATTTGCAACTGGGCTCCCTCATCCAACACAACTATGGTTACCAGAACACAAGCTGTTACACTGTTTACCATTGGCACGGGCCGCAACTTTAATTTTGGGCAGTTGGTGTTCACCACTGTCCTTCAATTTGCGGAAGGAGGAATGAAATCAACAAAGCTTCCATTTCCCTCCTTGATTTTTGGAATCCTGGAATCTCAGGGATTTGTTAAAGAAGCCGAGGAACAGTTGATAGACGTTGGGGAATCGCTAAAAATTGCCCCTGCTTACTTTAAAGGGAATAGGATTTTAGATCTCCCCTAGTCTGCTACGGGTGTTGCCCCGAGTGTTGGCGACACTGCTCCCTCATCTGCTAATGGTGTTGCCACCGGTGTTGGAAACACTGCCCCCTCGTTATCATCTGTCCCTGAAGGGTTTATCTTGCTAACCACTTCAGAGATTCAGGCACAAATTGATTTTTGGATCCAGCAGATTAAACAGGCTAAGGACCTCATTGCTTTTTATGAAAATCAAATCGCTGACTATCGGTTACTTCTAGAGGTTGGCGTGCATTCTGGTCCAAAAGGGGGAGATAATGAGCCAAAAATGGGAGAAGGAGAAACTGCCGATGACCCTGCTGCGGACTGAGACTGAATCCCTATCGTTTTTTTTCTTGTGCTCATCGGTTTTTGTACTTCTCTTCGCTTAATGTTTTACTTGTTTAGTTCCTTGTTGTTTAGTTCTTGTTCCCTTATGCTTAATGTTCAATGATGAGTAATGCATTCATATTTTCCTTGACCCCAATTGACTCTGGTGTCGTGAGTTCGTGTTGGCAACACAGTCCACAACACCAATGAACTAACTTGTCTAATTCAGAGGGAGATGCAACTGTAACACTCAAGGGGGGCTATCATTTTTGAAAGTTTTGTCCCGAAATGCAAAAAGGAGGAGATTGAAAAGAATATTTTATTCCTATTTAATCTATATTCCATCTAAAATGAAATATTATAATTTTGCATTTCTAGACTAATTTAAATTGATTATATGATAAGATTTACTCTTAGATAAATCTTGTTCTTGGGATTTATTCCGTATATTCCAATTTAGGAACCTATCTCTAAGATATAACTTCTTAGCTTAACATAGAGTTTAATTCCTAATAAACTCTTGATTTTCCTTGTTTATAGGATTTGAGTATCTATGGAAAGATATTGAGGAAAAAGAAAAAGTTTTATATAGAGGGAATATTGAGAGAAGATTAGAAGTGAAGCTTTTTCCTGAAAAATAACAACGTTGCTACTGGAGTCCGTGCTCGAAGATTTCGGCGTGAAGAGTGTGGATGATTGACTCACGTCGTGACCATGTTGCTGTCTAGTATTGACAACACTCGAAGAACAACACTGACGCAGAGTGTTGATCGAAGAGTGATTGTATTTGGCTTTGAGCAATACGTTTCGTTGTTATGTATCTAGTTTTAATAATAGTTTATTTTGATGTATTTTGGTTTCCTTGAGTGTCAAGGAATCTAGGTTTGTTATTCTCACTATTATTTTTTTTAAAAATGATTTACATAATTTTCTAGTGAATTTTCTTGTCATGAGACATCGCACAAGTTTGCGTACTTGTGCATGATTTAAATAATTGGTGTTCATTTATTAAAGCTTACGTGTTTGCTAAATATTAATTTCTGCTGCAGTGTTGTGTGCTGATGTCGACAACACCAAATTCTGATATACTAGTTTACAATTATTTCCTGTAAGTTTATGTGCAACAACCCTTTCAGAATTAAATATAGTATATTATCATTTTAGTTAAAGTTTTAATAAAATATTTATATATAAAATCTAAATAAATTACATTAAACTTAGAATTAACAATATGATATGTTCACTAAGGATCATTTCATNATGAACTATATAAACTTTGATTTTAATATGGTTTTCAGTTTATTCGGATTAGATCTATAGTTTTCTTTGTTTCAACCAAAATTTGAAAACCTCTAATTTTAATAAGTGGACTTAAATACCCTCCATTTTATTTAATAATAAAACCTAAAGAATGAGATTAATATAATACTAGCAACAATTATAAAATAACTTCCCCAACAATATCTATTTTCTCTCCCATGCTATCCCCTTCTCAACATGTCAATAAAAGATGAACTTTGAATAAAACATATACAGAATAGGGATGTAAACGAGTCAAGTTTTTCGTGAGTAGCTCGTGAGCGGGTAGATCAAAACTCAACTCGACTCGACTCGACTTTGAGTTGAGAGAGCTTAATTCGAGGTCGAGTAACTCGACTCTTAACTCGAGTTAAGTTCAAGTTTTAATTTTTCCTTCTCGAGTAGCTCGTGAATCACTCGAGTAACTATATATTATTTTTAATTGAATTATATTTTTTGTGTAAATATAAAATT
This sequence comes from Primulina huaijiensis, assembly GCF_012295235.1. NCBI lineage: Eukaryota > Viridiplantae > Streptophyta > Magnoliopsida > Lamiales > Gesneriaceae > Primulina > Primulina huaijiensis. Next base: position 15,398,573 of record NC_133316.1, on the reverse strand, counting down.
TAAACCCTAAACTTATGTCTCAACATACTGTCGAGTTTTTCGAGTTAAAAGTCAAGTAAATACTTGATATTTTCACCAGTCAAACTCAAACTTAAAAAATACTCCATGGAGTTTGAATCAAGTTCAAGTAATAATCGGGATATCATTGTTGTTGTTTTATGAATAATTTGTATTATTTAATAAAATGGAAAACAATAAATAATATTGATAATGAAAATAACTCTATTGGATATCGATTCCCAAATTTCAATCCTATCCCTTCAAAAACTCTCGACCACCACCACCCGCTCCAGCACCTCCTCCGCTTCTGTTCTCTGCCGCTTGTGCCTTTCAGGTGATGCTCCCATGCTCTTCTTACGAACAAATTTACATTTTTTATAGTTAAACGAATTGAACTTCTGCCGATTATCGAGGTCAATTTTTTTGTAGTTTCTTGCCACCATTTTTAGTTGAACTGTGATGTTTGTAGTTGGGCTCTCTGTGTTAGTGAACTTAATTATGCCTCTTTCTCAATTTTACTAAGTGGCAGCATAAATTTATCGTCCAAGTCTGATTTTAATCATTCCAGATAGTAGTGTCATCCTTAGATGTGAATTAGTGGCCTTCCCTTTCTTATTTTTTTGTCATTATAATTTTTGAAAGTTACCTTGCTTAATTTCTGGCTCTTGTGTTAAGCTTTCAGGTGATGAAGTTGGTGAATGAGTTATAGTTGGTCATTGGTTCCCTGTCCAGTTCAAGTCAAATGGCTCCGGTACTCCCAAATTCGATCAATATTTCCCTTACAACCGGGAATACCTTTATAACCAAGAGGAACAGCTTTATACCCAGATGCAGCATCCCTAGAAACTATAACAGCCCACTATTACCTGCTCAAAACTACATTCTACCGTTATCGACGTCTTTGAGATTATTTCCCCAGTTTCGAATTGGGTTTGGATCACCAATCAAGATTAGAACATGTATTGCACGTTCTACTGGGACTGATGTTGCAGTTGAGGCGGCAGATTTATCTACCGCTGATAGCGATACTGCAGAAGTTACTGAAGAATCTTCTGCCAAATCAAATGACATTCCTGCTCAATCCAAGCGTACAAGACCTGCTAGAAAGAGTGAGATGCCTCCTCTGAAGAATGAACAACTTATTCCTGGAGCAACTTTTACTGGAAAAGTTAGATCTATCCAGCCGTTTGGTGCTTTTGTCGATTTTGGAGCTTATACAGATGGGCTTGTACATGTTTCAAATCTGAGTGATAGCTTTGTGAAGGATGTAGCTAGTGTAGTTGCTGTTGGTCAGGAGGTGACAGTAAGACTAATTGAATCAAACATGGAGACGGGGCGGATATCCTTGTCCATGCGTGAAAGTGATGATGGAAAGCAACAGAAAGATAGTTCTAGACCTACGAGAAAGACCGGTCAAAAATCTGATGAGAGGAAAGATGATGTGAAGAAAAAGTCAAAGTTTGTGAAGGGACAAGATCTTGAAGGGACTGTAAAAAATGTAATCAGATCTGGTGCTTTCATCTCTCTTCCTGATGGGGAGGAAGGATTCCTGCCTACATTAGAGGAACCAGATGAGGGATTTGGAAGCCTAATGGGTGGTGGTTCTTCATTGGAAATTGGTCAAGAAGTTAATGTTCGAGTATTGCGCATCAGTAGAGGGCAGGTAACTTTGACAATGAAAAAGGAAGAAGATGCTGAGGAGTTGGATACCAAGCTCAGCAAGGGTGGTGTAGTACATACAGCAACTAACCCTTTTGTGTTAGCTTTCCGTAGTAACAAAGTCATCTCTGATTTTTTGGATGAAAGAAAAAATGAGGATGGACCAGTTGAGAGTGCTAAGCAGGATCATATAGGCACTTTGGACAAGGAAGAGAGGCTAGCAACATTCCCTGATAGTTCTCCGAGTGCCGAACTAGAAACCGAAACTTTCCAAGAACTTGAGGCTAGCTCTGTAGCACCGAGCGATGACGGAAGCCGGCCTCCTGAAGATCGGATAACTGAGGAACCGACTCCAATAGAAACAAGAGAAAGTAATGAAGAAGTGCAGACATCTGGAAAAATTTCTGATGACACCTTGTTGTCAGAGATTGTTGAAGAATCTGCAGAGAAAGAAGCTGATGATGCCATTGTAAAAGTTAAAGGGCAAAGTCAGGATCCAGTTACTTCAGTTCCTTCAGCTACACTAGAAGAATCAGTATTATCTAGTGAAATAACTGATCAGACCTTGTTGTCCGAGAGTACGGGAGAAGTTGCGGAGAAGAAAACGGATTATGTGACAGCAATGAATGAAGATTCTATTGAGAAACCTGAACACGCTGTTCCTTTTGCTGCACTAGAGGAAGAAAAGACTGGTGCGCCTAGCCCCGAGGGAAATTTCACATCCATGGGTTTGGATCCAGTTACTTCAGTTCCTTCAGCTACACTAGAAGAATCAGTATTATCTAGTGAAATAACCGATCAGATCTTGTTGTCCGAGAGTACGGGAGAAGTTGCAGAGAAGAAAACGGATTATGTGACAGCAATGAATGAAGATTCTAGTGAGAAACCTGAACACGCTATTCCTTTTGCTGCACTAGAGGAAGAAAAGACTGGTGCACCTAGCCCCGAGGGAAATTTCACATCCATAGGTTTGCATTTAAACTACGTTGTTTGAATTCCTGGTGATTTGTATTGGGAGAATGCTCAGTTGAATGTATGCTCGTTAAAAGTATTCTATGCTATCTGCTGTGTATTATCTAGGAGAACACAGATAAATCCTTCCTGGTGAAAAATATTCAGTATTACCTGGTTCATGTTATCTTAGACTATGAAGGAATTTATGATGATCTCAATGAATAACTAGCATGATGTGGTTCATTTATCTTGGTGAAGTTCATTTTGAAATTTTCATGTTAGCTAGAATGTTGCTCTCAGTTTCAAAACCAAAAAGGAAAAGCTTTGTTCTCTAATAAAATGTTCTAAATGTCATGTTCTGTATGCAGAAAGTCAGGTTACTACAGAAGTTACTGAAAACCTTGGAGATGATATAAATGCGACTGAAGTGCAATCACATATTTCTGCTGGCGAAGAGGAAGATAAGGAAGCTGTCCATCAGCAAAATGGAAATGTCTCAATTTCTAGTGGCCCGACAGATGCTTCTGAAAATGGAACTACCACAAAAGGTTTTTACTTCCTTTTTAATTCGTTCTCAAGGACATTTTTTTATTCCTTTTTAGGGTGGGTATGTGATTTGAACCATGATCTCTCTCGCAGAAGAAGCGACCTATAGCTACAAACCGTATTAGTTAGTGAACATTCACGCATAGTCAAGTTCTAGTATTCCGCATTGGCAATATTGAAAGGTCTTCTGTGCAACTTTGAATTGAAAATTTTAGTCTTATGTGATTGTAATATCATGACACAAGGCAGCGAATAAGAAACTCATTGATTTCAGGTCTTGAGCATGATGCAGGATGATAAAAAAAAGAAAATGTGTATCTGGTGTGCGAGCTACACCAACTATATTAACTCACGAGTTTCTGAGTAGAACTAGAGGAGATTTGTAGTCTGATGCTTTGTCATTAGTTGTCACATTGCGTTGCTTGGTAAAATGGAGATGATTATTTAGTACTCGGTATTCAATAGTTTCTTATTTCTTTGGTTTCTCTCTCGAGGTGCTTTGTCCTCTCTTACTTAGATCTAACTATGCCTTGTTCCAGCTGCTATATCTCCTGCTCAAGTCAAGCAATTGCGTGAGGAAACAGGAGCTGGAATGATGGACTGTAAGAAAGCTCTGTCAGAAACTGGAGGAGACATGGTTAGAGCTCAGGAATACTTGCGGAAGAAAGGTTTAGCAAGTGCAGATAAGAAATCTAGTAGGGCCACAGCGGAAGGAAGAATTGGTTCATATATCCATGATAGCAGGATTGGTGTCCTGATAGAGGTGAATTGTGAGACAGATTTTGTTGCTCGAGGTGACATTTTCAAGGAATTGGTTGAGGACTTGGCAATGCAAGTGGCGGCATGTCCTCAAGTACAATATCTCAACACTGAAGATGTTCCTAAAGAGATTGTTGATAATGAAAGAGAATTAGAAATGCAGAGGGAAGATCTGTTATCAAAGCCAGAGCAGATTAGATCCAAGATTGTTGATGGGCGGATAAAGAAGAGAGTGGAGGATATGGCCTTACTGGAGCAACCTTTTATCAAAGATGATAAGATAGCGGTGAAGGACTGGGTGAAGCAAACCGTTTCAACGATTGGAGAGAATATACAAGTGAAGAGGTTTGTGCGCTACAACCTGGGCGAAGGATTGGAAAAAAAGAGCCAAGATTTTGCTGCGGAGGTTGCTGCTCAAACTGCAGAAAAACCTGCAACCACATCCATAAAACAAGAGCCTGCTGCTGTTTCTGAAACCACTGAAACGTAAGCACATGTGAAAAATAAATGTCATTCCTGCAATTCTTCGGGCAATTTATTTGTTATGATTGAGCATGAAATAAGATGGAAACTTCATAAAGGCCATGATGACTAGCTAGCTAAGGATAATTACGATCGTGATTGCACCTTTGCTTCTTAATCTGCACATTGATTACCATTAAACCACTTATTCCTTGACTAGATGCTTGATTAGACCATCAAGAAGTTCATTCCTTTACCCAGTTTGACTTATATCTACCTTGGATTTCTATTTTTCTATCAAAACGACATTCAAGAACTAAAAAATTCAAACAGATTCAGTTCTTATTGATAATGTGATGTAATATAACTGTCTCCTTTCTCCTTTTTCTTTCCTTTACTAATAATACTGAATCCAAGGACGGTTAATAATTTATGGGAGGAGTAAAAGGAATTAATTTTCGGTTAAAAGGATGAAAACAGAGTTTGCTGCTTGAATTGTATTTTCCTAGCTTGATCAAATGTGCTAAATCGTGTAGCTATGAAGGATTTTCGGGCTGCTAATTTATGATCGCATGGTAAAACCATGAATATTTGTTACTTTGCGTACCTCAGAAAATGATGCGGTTTTTCATCCTTTTATAGTCGAATTACATGTTTTCTCAGAGTGTATATTGGTTTATATGCCTAATTGCATGTACAGTCCCCCAAAAGCCATGGTTTCAGCTACACTTGTGAAACAACTGCGAGAAGAAACTGGAGCTGGAATGATGGATTGCAAGAAAGCTCTAGCGGAAACTGGAGGAGACCTCGAGAAGGCACAAGAGTACCTAAGAAAGAAGGGCCTTTCAACTGCAGACAAAAGATCTAGCCGACTTGCGTCTGAGGGAAAAATTGGGTGTTATATTCATGATTCTCGTATTGGTGTTTTAATCGAAGTAAATTGTGAAACTGACTTTGTGGGTAGAAGTCAGAACTTCAAAGAACTGGTTGATGATCTCGCAATGCAAGTTGTGGCTTCTCCACAAGTGCAGTACGTATCCGTTGAAGATATCCCAGAAAGCATTGTTAATGACGAGAAGCAATTGGAGATGCAAAGAGAAGATCTTCAGTCTAAGCCCGAGAACATAAGAGAGAAGATTGTTGAGGGAAGAATCCTAAAAAGGCTTGGGGAGCTCGCTCTTTTAGAGCAGCCCTTCATAAAAAATGATAGTTTGTTTGTGAAAGACTTGGTAAAGCAGACTGTTGCAGCCCTCGGGGAGAACATTAAAGTCAGGCGGTTTGTCCGTTTCACTCTGGGTGAGGTCAGTGCCGCAAAGTCGGTAAATGAAGCTGAAGCTACAGTTGCAAACACAGTTGCATAAAAATTAGAACGTGGTTAAGTGGCTAGATTATTTTTACAATGAAGAGATACATGATTTTATATTGGAATGTTCCAGCATAAAGCATTCAGTCTGTTTTGAGGTACTTCAGATTATGACGTTCGAGAAGAAGTCTCTGAGTTGGATACTTTTGTACGATTATTAACAACAGATTTTGTGGCCATCACACTTGCTTTCATCAGGTTTTACATGTTTACTAATCATATACTCCAGCTAAATTTTGCAAGTTGATTCATGTCTTTCTGATGGACCCTTGTGTTGTCTTAAAAAATTTGAGGCTGATAAATGACTTTAAGAACGGAAATTAAATGACTTGCAAAATGGATGTATTTAAAACCGTACAATTACTATTGATATTATTTAATTGTATGATGTATTTGAAGTTCAGTTGAATTTATTGATACTCAATTAACTCAATAAATTTGAAATTTATGTTTTGAACCCTTTAATTCCAAATACATCCCAAGTTTTTTTTGTTAGCACTTCAGAAAATCTTGATTAGTTTGTTTTAGTTTCTACACTCGTCGACTCTTTAGCCCTTCCTCGGAGGAGAAATAGGTAGAAGGGATTATTCGTACTCTGAGAAAGTTTGGTTTGATTCAAATTAAATCCATGTGAGGAAATTAGTTCTAGGATAATTAAAGAGGATTGGATTAGCTTATCATTTTGGTATGCTATGAGCAATGATGCCAAAATTGAGTATTAATAGATTTCCATTTTTATTGAGTATTAATCTTATATTTTTCAATTTTTTTGCAATTTTAGTTCTTTATTTTTAAAATTTAGAATTTCTTCCAAAAAAAAAATATTTACATGATATTATATATATCGTTTCATATCAACGTTATCGGTGCAACGTGGAAAAAGACTAAAATTTTTCCAAAAAAAGCAAAAAATTACAATGTAAATAACTAAAATTATAAATAGATAAAACGTAAATGACCAGAATTGAAATTTGTCCTTAAATATATTGGAATAAAATGTGAGAGAGACAAAATTTACGGTTTTGGCCAAATCTTTAATTTTTTTAATTAGTTTGTTAATAATGTGTGTATGTTTAGATATTTAAAATATATTGTAGACACATAATTAGATATGTCAAATTTTGGTTAGCGGAACTGGTTGGACAATTTTTTTAGCGTATCGAGAAATTAGCAATCCAACCCATCTATGTAACGGGGCTAACCTAGTCAAATTTTGAATATAATTTGGTAAGATGGTGCGGGCCAGTATGTAGCCCACCACTAGATGTGTGGCCATTCTCAGGATGAGAAGTTACCAACCCAATTCGTCTAATTTACATGAAGAAGTGAGCCGATCATTCAAGCTTAGTTCATTTTGTTATCTCTAATTATAATATAAAAGTATTGTTAGTTACATTATTTTTCGTTATTTGCACTTCACTTGTGAATGAATTTTACACGTATAGTGTAGATAATATAAAATGAAATACAAATAATATTGTACATAAATATATTATTTTGAACAATGACCATCCAATCAATTCGACGAGAAAAAATTATTCAGGTACATGCTTCAGTTGTTTGACAAGTTGAGCCTTAGATGCCGAATGAGTCTGTCTTCAAAGGATGATTTATTACACTGACTAGTAGTAATATGTGTATGGTAACAAACTTTACGATGACTTTCCAAGAAATTTCTTTTATAATTGTAAAAGCTTTACCACTAAAAAGATTAATTTGTTGTCGTATTAGTTCCCTACCGAAAGGTTGTAGCGTATCAGGGTCAAGTTTATGTACCTTAACTAAATGGTTTTTCAAAGTACCGGTACCACCGGAACCACCACCCGTTTTGTAAGAATACCTCGTTTTGCAAATTTTACAAACGACAAAAGAGTTATTCGTACCTTGTTGTTCAATATCAAAGTGATCCCAAACTTTGCTTCGCTTTGCACGAGCTGTCGTCGTGCTCGTTGACATTGTGTTGCTTGCTCGAGTAGACAATGGCGTCCCTACATCTTTGTTGGGGAGTTCCATGGCTTCTTCATCCTCGTGGCCAGGTTCGACTTCATCAAAGTCGGGGATGTAGCAAAAATGTTCACCAAAGTCGGGAGTGTATTCGCCACCACCACCACGACGGTTTGAAGATGATGCAATTGAAATTCGAAATATTTATATGAGTAAATTGTGAAATAATAAATAAATAACAATAAAAATAATACGGATTATAGATAAAATTATAACACAATTATTGAATATATTTGGAGAAATGATAGCAAAAAAATATATTGATTGTAGAGAAAGGAGAAGTTGAGAGAAAATTGATATGTGAAATATAAAAAATGACTTGTATTTATAGATGATTTTGAGGGTTAAAAAAAATAATATTTACAATTTTGGGGGCCAAATTTAGAAAAAAAATTTGCACATTTCAGTAGCCGTTTTTCTAAATTTGGCCCCCAAAATTGTAAATATTATTTTTTTGAACGGCTACTGAAATGTGCACTTATAACGGCTGCTGCAAATGCAGCCTTTGGGCCAACGGCTGCATCCATTTTTTATTTTATTTTTTTAAAAATTCGGATTATGGGTTTCGGGTTAGGTTTCGGGTCCGGTTCTGGGTCGGTTTCGGATACGGACCGGAACCGATTCGGAACCGGACCCAGAACCGGTTGAACCGGATCAGAAAATGCTGAACCGGTTCAACCCACAACCCAACGGATTATACATGGTTTCGGGTCCGGTTCTTCCATACCGGTTCCGGTTCGGGGCTTAACGGGCCGGTTCCGGGTCGGTTTCGGGTCGAACCGGCCCGTTAAGCATGCCTACTGACTACAAATTAAATGCAAATTAGACTCTTAAGACTTCCCAAGCTTGCTTTGGGGTAGACTCTCAGCGAGGAACTTGAAGGAGACTAGCTCCAACAAGTACAACCGATTCCAAATTTGCATTGTGGACTGCTCTTCTACTCATTGCTTCATTAACTGCACCTATAAATACAATAAAATAATTATGCATAAGTTAATTAGATGACGTATAATTCAAATATCAACAATATGATGTTTAGAGTTTAATTATCTTTGTCTTTCAAAATGCTTAACTCTAATTACTTTGAGATTAGCGGATATAACTCTTTTTGTATCTCTCTACAAACGATCAAATGGAAGTAACGTCGTTCTTCGATCTTATAACCAGGTTCACGATTGAAACGTATGCTCCTCTTTTAATTTTCACTAGAAAACTAGAACAGATTTACAATGAGATCGATCGTCGGAAGAAGGAAGCAGTGCGACAGCAACAGATAGAGGTGGTGTGGAAGTGAGCGGTCTAAACTTGCTAGATTCACAATTAAAGTGATTAAGTCTTTTTGATTCCTAATCCAAGGTGGCCGAAACATTCTTTTTCATCATCCAATCAAATAACTTTGGCTTTTAATTGATTATTGATCACCAATCAATATGGCCAAGAATGGTGATACACATGGATGGGCTCACTAGGATTAGGCCCAAACCAAATTTGGAAGGCCCATCACGGGCCCAAGTATTCTCCTATAAATATCAGGTTTGAGTGTCTAATTTGGAATTCAAGATATTATTTTTCAACAGTACCATTACCTGCTCCCCCTTATATCCTCAGTTTCTACTTGAGCATCGGAGGGGCTACGTCGGGACACCCTCCCGGCCCCTTCTAACGGTCTTCTTCGTCATTTCAGGCTCAAGTTAAATTCAAAGCCTGCTTCTGGACTAGTGTCATTTGCTGGAATCGGACCCTTAATTTTCAGTGAGTTTCACTTGGCGCCGTCTGTGGGAACCTTTGAGCTGAGACGTAGAGATGGTAGGCTGGAGAGGAAGTAGAAGAACTAACTCTGTATCGTCTCGTCCTCAGATGAGACCCGAACAATCTCGTCCGGAGACGAGACAGGATCAACCTCGTCCTAAGATGAGAGCCGAACAACCCCGTCTTGAGACGACATCCGAACAACCTCGCCCCAATGAGAATGTGGGGAACTTGACTGTGGAACAATTGGGTCAGTTCATCACCAGGACAGTAGACGAAGCCAAGAAGAGGAACCAAGAGTCTATGTTTGCTGAAAGACAAGCCACTCGCCAAGAATGGTTGAAGAGACGCGACCCTTCCCAAGTGAAGAGAATCCGGAGATGGAGGAGCTGTGGAGGGAGATAAGAATGTTGATGCAACAATTAGGAGACAAAGCTCCAGCGCCCAAGAAGGATAGTCCCTTTTCCCCCGTCATTTTGGAGGAAGGGCTTCCCCCAATTTTTTGACAGTCAAGCGTGGAAGAGTATGATGGGCGTACTGACCCAGAAAAGCATTTGGGAAGGTTTGATAACGTAGCTCTGTTGCATCCGTATTCAGATGGAGTCAAACGTAGAGTGTTTCTGGGCACGTTGGTGAGGTCAGTCCAACAATGGTTTAACACCTTGCAACCCAACTCCATACGATCTTTCGAGGATTTTTCCGCTGCTTTCTTGCACAGATTCGCTAGCAGCAAGAGGCACCAAAGAAATTATTTAAGCTTGTTCGTGATGAAGCAACAAGAAGTGGAAACTTTGCGAGAATATATCCAGCGTTTCAACAGTGCAGCGCTGGAGATACCAGCGGCGACCCCTGACATCATGATAAGTGTCTTTACCCAAGGACCGAGAGGAGTCGAATTCTTCAAATCGGTGGTCAAGAAATCTCCATTGAGCCATTATGATCTTTTAGCTCGGGCAGAAAAGTATGTGAATCTAGAAGATGCCCAATGACACAAGAGGATGGAGCAGAGATCAAGAAGAAATAGAGTTGAGGGGGCGGAGAGAGGGGGTAGGAAGAGAGGTGTGGATGAGATAGAAGAGGATAAAGCTAGAGGTAGAGGATAATTCTCATCCCATGTTCCTCTTAATAGGAATCGAGACAAGGTGATGGAGATAAGGGAATCAGAAAGGAAGTAGGAGAAATCGTAGAGGGTTGAGAGTGATGCTAGATTGCCTTCGCTTCATAGACAAGAGAAAAGAAGAGCAGAGAAAAAAGTTGGAGAATTAGCAGAGTAATGCTTTAACGAGGCCCTGAAATGCTTACCACCTTAAAAAATATTACTATTGACTTTATTGTCAATGTATTTCGTTTTTGAATTTGTCCTGCGTGATCGGATGAAAATTAATAAAATCAAGTTCTTCTTTTCAATTTATGATTGTTGTTGTATTATGAACGTGAGAAAACTTTATTTACCTACTCAGGCTGAGCCTAGTAGAGGAGCAGAGGGGAGGAGATTGAAATTAAATTTTTTCTACTAAGGCATCGTCTAGTAGAGGAGCAGAGGTGAGGAGATTGAAATTAAATTTTCCTACTAAGGCATCGCCTAGTAGAGGAACGTAGGTGATGAGATCGAAATTAAAATTTTCTACTAAGGCATCGCCTAGTATAGGAGCAGAGGTGAGGAAATTGAAATTAAATTTTACCTACTCAGGCTGAGCTTAGTAGAGGAGCAGAGGTGAAGAGATTGAAATTAAATTTTTTCTGCTAAGGTATCGCCTAGCAGATGAGCATAGTTGAAGAGGAGAAAAATTAAATTTTTCCTACTGGGGCGTCGCCTAGTAGAGGAGCAGAGTGGAGAAGAAATTAAATTTGACCTACTTTGGCTGAGCCTGGTAGAGAGTCAAGGGTGAGGAGGTGAAACTTAAATTTTCCTGCTAAGGCATCACCAAGCAGAAGAGAAGAGTTGAGTTGGAGAAAAATTAAATTTTTCCTGATCAGACTTTGCCTGGTAGAGGAGCAGAGTTTGGGAGGAGAAAAATTAAATTTTCTCGCTAAGGCATCGCCTAACAAAGGAGCAGAGTGGAGGAGAAACATAAAATTTTCCTACTAAGGCATCGCCTAGTAGAGGAGCAGAGTTGGGAAGGAGAAAATTAAAATTTTCCTACTAAGGCATCGCCTAGTAGAGGAGTAGTGTAGAGTAGAGACATCTTTAAATTTTTCTACTAAGGCATCGCCTAGTAGAGGAGCAGAGTGGAGAGGAGAAAAATTAAATTTTACCTACTTGAGATATGCCTAGTAGAGAAGAAGAGTTGAAGAGGAGAAATTAAATTTACCTACTTGGGCTGTGCTTAGTAGAGGAGAAGAGTTGATGAGGAGAAATTGAATTTTACCTACTTAAGCTGAGCCTTGTAGAGGAGTAAGGGGTGAGGAGGTGAAACTTTTATTTTCCTACTGAGCCATCGCTTAGCAGAGGAGTCAGAGGGTGAGGAGGTGAAAGTTTTCTTTTCCTTCTCAGGCATCGCCTAGCGGAGGAGTCAGAGGGTGAGGAAGTTGAAGTTTGATTTTTCCTGCTAAGGTCCAGCTTAGCAGAAGTGTTACGAGAATATGAGGTGAAAGTTTTATTTTCCTAGTAAGGCATCGCCTATCAGAGAAGTCAGAGAGTGAGTAGGTCGAATTTTGATTTTTCCTGCTAAGGCCCGGCTTAGCAGAGGAGTTACGAGATGATTTTTCCTACTAATCTCCTGATTAGCAGAGGAGTTACGAGATGATGAGGTGAGAGTTTTATTTTCCTGCTAAGGCATCGCCTATCAATGGAGTAAGAGGGTGAGAAGGTTGAAGTTTTATTTTTCTTGCTAAGGACTATTTTAGCAGAGGAGTCAAGGGCGCGGTGAAGTGGAAATTATTTTCCTTCAAAAACTTAGTAGAGGACCTTGAAGATGGGGGCGACGAGGGCATATCGTGTTAGAAAAATTTATTTGGTTTGTCGATAACGAACGATGTTTGCCGCTGCGTAAATTACGGAGATCGACCTGGGGCAGAGCCCAAGTATGTAAATCTTAATTCATTCGCAAGGGGCAGAGGACGAGGCTGTGCAGGGCAAGGGAGAGGGCGTGCTGGGCGAGGGTGATGGCTTGGGCGAGCACACGGTGAGGGCGAGGGCTTGCTGGGCGTGCTGGGCGTGGGGAGAGCGCGCTGAAGTAAGGCGAGGCGAGGGTAATGGCTTGGGCGAGGGGCGAGAGCGTGCTAGGAGATGGGGCGTGCTGGGCGAGGCTGGCAGGGCGAGTGCGCAGCGAGCACTCCAAGGCCGAGAGTGCTGGTGGTGAGGGTGAGGGGTGCAAGCGAGTGAAGGACGCCGCAAGTCTAGGGCAGGGCGGCGAGTCGAGGGAGAAGGGCGAGGGCGAGACTGGGGTGAACTGGGAGAGGCTGCGCGAGGAGGTAATAGGCGAGGCGCGCGGAGAGAAAGGCGACTGGGCGAGGGCGTGCGACTGCTGTGGGCGTAGGGACGAGAGCGCAGGGCACTGAGGTGGCTAGCGTGAGGCCAGCATGGGCGAGGGTGTTCAGGGCGTGGAGAGGGCGTGCTGGGGTGAGGCAAGGCACGCAGAAAGGAAGGCGGCTAGGCGAGGGCTTGCGTGTGAATGGTCGAGGGTGAGGAGATGAGCACATGGGGTGAGCGAGGGCGTGCAGCGGCTAGGCTAGGGAGAGCTGATGAATGAAGCAGGGAGAAAACACACAACTCACATGTTGTAAACCGAGGACAATACAATTAATCGAACTTTGAACCTACGATTCAGTTCGACTCGGGAGAGGGAGACTGGTAATACCATTTGGATGGGCCCACTAGGTTTAGGCCCAAACCAGATTTGGAGGGCCCATCATGCGCCCAAGTATTCTCCTATAAAAACCAGATTTGAGTGTCTAATTTGGAATTCAAGATATTATTTTTCAGTAGCACCCTTAGCTTCTCCCCATTATATTCTCAGTTTCTGACTTTAGCATCGGAGGGGCTACACCGAGACACCTTCCCGGCCCTCTTCTAAGAGTCTTCTTCGTGATTTCAGGCTCAAGGCAAATTCAAAGCCTGCGTCTGGAGTAATGTCATTTGCTGGAATCAGATACTCACTGAAAATTAAGGATCCGATTCTAGCAAATGACACTAGTCCAGACCCAGGTTTTGAATTTGACCTGAGCCTGAAATCACGAAGAAGATCGTTAGAAAGGGGCCGGGAAGGTGTCTCGACGTAGCCCCTCCGACGCTCAAGTCAGAGACTGAGGATATAAAAGGGAGTAGCTAAGGGTGCTGCTGAAAAATAATATCTTGAATTCCAAATTAGACACTCAAACCTGATATTTATAGAAAAATACTTGGGTCCGTGATGGGCTTCCAAATCTGATTTGGGCCTAACCCAAGTGGGCCCATCCATAGGGTATCAAATTGTAATTTTTTTTTTAATCTTCAAGGTGGTCGAGAATTGTATGTGTTTCTCCAATCAATATGGCCGAGTTTTCAAAGGTGTGAGAGAGAATCTCAAGAAATCTACCTTTTTTTCTTGTGTTGGGTATTTTTATACTCACGATAAATAATATATATAATATCTCTAGTCTTGAATCATAGTTTCATTAGGATTCTATAAAATTTAGTGTTTTATCTCTTGTCAAAATCTCTATGTATATCTTTTCAAATTTTGAATAAAATACTAGATGTTGGGATCGGTTAATATGGATGAAGTGTTTAAAAGGAGGTTGAATAAACACTTAGGCTTTTTGAACTCTTTTTCGAATATTAATCAGTTATTTGAGGAACTGATCCTAAAATCTTGTATGTCTATATCGATCAGTTAACTAATAAAAGTACGCAATTAAACTAAAGGATAGATTGAATATTTTGGCTAGGGTACTGTGAAAAATGAATGAACAAATTAATACACACGAGGATTTTATGAATAGTCAGATATTTCAAATGCTCTTACGTCACTCCTTCTATATCAAGGATATGTATTCATTAAAAGACTTTGATTAATTACTAAGTTGATAACTGAATAGCGCAAATGAATAGCCTGAATGCTATAAATATATCAACGAGTTATGAGCTGGAGATTGTGATTTGCAAACTGAATAGAAACTTGAAAATAAATCGCAACCGACTGAAAAACTTATTGTTGTTTGTTTTCGTTACTGACTGTTGTTTTTCACTAACTTGATCGTCAACCTCTTCGCAACTGAACTCCTCACCTATATGTAGTCTTCGATTCCAACGGTCTCATTGAATGCATTAATTAATGATATCCGTCGAGTCGTTTTTTAGTTTATGTAGACATCCTTTTTCTGAAAAAGATACGATGTATCAAACTGTTATGCTTTGTCTGTTCTACTTTGGTACGGAGTGTCAGTTGGTCTGCTGAGATTCAAATTGTAACTGATGACGTGACTAGCCGATCAAGAGTCAAACTGGTCGGTTGATCAGTTCAGCTGGTCTATATCAGTTATAACTGATGTTATTTTAGTTTGAACGTTCTGCTATCAGTTCAGTTTGATCATTTCAATTTAGCTCTATCAGTTCTGATATCCGATCTGTTTGCCAATTTTCGATTCATCAGTTTGAGACTTATTAATACTTATGAAAACTAGTTTATTTACTTCAGTTCTTAGTCTATTTCAGTCCGATAATTTTCCTTCAGTTCTGAGATCAGTTACGTTCTTTCAGTTCAGTTCAGGTCTTCTGTTCGATTGCTGATCGGTTTGTCAAACTTTGAAACTTATAAATTCCAACACTAAACGATATAATAATTAATTATTTATCAATTAAAGTATCCAGACCATCTAGAATTTATTCATCGACAATTTTGACTTAGCAGTCAAATTTAATAATTATTAATTTAATTAGTAAATCTAAATTCAATAATTAATTAATTGTGACTTCATCATAATCTTGACCAACGATCGGCCATCGCTGATATGACGAGGGTACAAATCTCGTTATTACGGTGAAACATAATTTAATAGTTTAGGGATACATCTAGCCATGGGTTCATAATTTCATGTGATTCTGAACAATATTTTTCCTTGTTCTGGCTTACCTTAATTAGCCTCATTCATTGCATCAATCTCTTGATCAAGAACGTCAGAAGTCAAGTGTAATTGCACCCTTTGGATCATAGTATATAAAGGGTTGCATATGAATTCAATAATGATGTGATGTATCTTTGAGTAATCATAGTGACATTGTATGTACAACTAGGAAAACACTTTTTCCTAAAGTGAGTATCTTGCTCTAGTTAGAGACTCCTTACACTATTAACTCATTAGATCACGTAGGACATCTTCACCCATAAGTGAGCGGTGAATCCTAGACTACAATACATTGGCTCCTACATATTTCGGGACTACACCCAATCTCGCTAGTTGATGACCTTCAAAGAAGTCGGTAAATAAATCACACTTCAGTGCTAGTACGTAGAGCCTCAATGTTGTTACATGTCAAATGACTAATGATGTACAATCGTACCCGCAGATATATCCACTCAATAAGTGATAACCACTTGAAAAGTTTGAGGGATGGTTGTTCATTGCCTCATCAAATGAGCATTCATCTATATAATATACATCTGCATGCCCTTATCAATGAACCTTGGCGTTTATATCACATATACTAGTCTAAAACTCGAGCAACCTTAATCTTTATTTTAGGTGACTGAATCGACTAGGAACTACTTTAGAATATATAGTACACTTCCTAATAAATTTCATGATCTACCTTGAGAGGCAGACCTCATGGTACTTGTTGTATATTCAAAAACGTTATCTATGCAATTTGCATGAATATAAAGATAAAGTAAATATCATAGTTGGATAAAACCTTAAAATATTATTAAAATAAATATCTTTTTTACATAAGAGTCAATAAAGCTCAAGCCACAAGTTGGCTTCATATTTAATAATCTATTGATAGGTATGGTTTTTACGTGTTTTACTGCATTACTTTTGTGTGTGTTTGCATTGTGCATGCGTACATTTCATTTACAGTTTGTTTGTTTTAGAGTAAGCATATGCATGTTATCATGTCTCACTTGGGCGTGGTGAATTTGTAGGAAAAGTGACCGGAAAACTGAAATCAAAGCAAAATGTGCAAAAATGGGCAGAAAGACTGGCGCCCGAGCAGGAGAAATTTACCGCTCGGCGAGAAGTGACTCGAGCACCTATTTTACAGAAGGTGTGGCGCTCGGGCTGTAGAATTTCACCGCTCGGGCACGAGATGTGTCCTTCGAAATGAAAATATACAGAAGACTTGGCGCTTGGGCGGTAATATTCTACCATCCGAGCACGACTGCCGCATTTCCCCAGCTAATTTACAGGAGGTGTGGCGCTCGAGCGGTAAAATTTCACCGCCCGAGCGCCACCTATTTTTGGGAATATTTCTTGTCCGATTCCTTACCTTATTTTGGGGATATGGAGGATATGAAGAGGTTGAGGGGACGATTTTTAGGGGGCATTCAGACATAATTGAGAGCGGCCACAAGCTTTGTTGAGGATTTTGCGCTTGGATTGAAGATTCGAAGATTTACGGGCACCGTTCTTCGTGTTTTTCGTCAAATCTAGTATTTCTAATTTAGTTTTTATCCTTTAAACATTGTCGTGTTTATCTCTACTATGAATTCTCGTAGCTAAACTAAAATATTTGTTGGGATTTAAGGGGATCCTACCCCAAACTTTGATTTAATTAACTTATATTTCAATTGCTGCTTTGTTCTTGAATGTGCTACTGTTTTTCATTGTGTTGTTAGAGCGTAGCTAACTTTAACAATGTTTTTATATTGCGAGTGAGTTCGAGAGAATAGCTTGTGATAGGAACGGGTAGCATAGTCCGTGGATCTACAATTTACATAGACATATGAAATTGGATACGCGCCGATAATCATAGTCCGGTAGGGCGAAAATTAGGGGATTTCATAGATCGACATGCGATTCGCTCTTGATAAATAATTAAAGATATTTAATTACTTCACTGAGTAGAATTAGTTTGGCATAGCTCGAGAGAGTGTGTTCAATTGAATAGGAAATACTGTCGGAAGCATACAATCACTATCGAATGAATTAATTAATTAACGAAGGGTAGGTGAACCGATATTCCCAACAAATTCATTTCTCATTGAATTTTAATCAACCATTTTAGATATTATATTTCATTATTCAATTCTTGAATCTTTTTATTTGCATATTTATTTGAGCATAGTAGTATTAAAACAATCATCCAAATTTCGTTACTAAAGATTTAATAACTGAAAATAATAATTGTCAAATACAGTTTTCAGTGGAACGATACTCGTACTCACGTACATTATACTATTACTTGACATCGTGCACTTGCGATTAATTTTGAGCATACAAAACCATATTTTTAGTAAGGATTCCACAGTACAAGTTTTGCTCGATCATCTATCACTTGCCCTATAGCCAACATTCATATATCATTCCTTATGAGTACTATGTCATCAACATAAAGTACTAGGAACTTCACCGTACTCCCACTAACCTTCTTGTACATACAAGTTTCCTTCCTTAATGTCATCATTAAGGAACAATGTATTCATATCTATTTGTCATATTTCATAGTCATACCATGCTGTTATAAAAAAGCAATATCCTAATGGACTTGAACATTGTTACTAGAGAAAAAGTTTTCTCATAGTCAATTCATATATTTGAATATATGTTTTTGCTACCAATCTAGCCTTGAAGGTCATTACCTTCCAATCCGCCCCAAGATTTTTTTTGTAAATCCATTTGCTTCATATAATTACAATTCCCTCAGGTGTATTTACTAAAGATTGTACTTAGTTTGAAAACATGGAGTTCATATTGGACTGCATGGCTTCAAGCCTTTTGGATAATCATCTTCTGATAAAGCTTCTTTGAAGTTTCTTGGAACACATTCATTAATAAGCTCATCTTGGCCCTCTTCAAGAAGCAGCTCATCTATTAGGTGGCCTTGAGACCCTTTCAAAACTCTTGGGATCTTGTATCTCTTTGATTGGAGGTGTGAGTTCTATTATTTCAAGGGTGGGTGTTTCTCGAATCTCATCGAATTCTATTATCCCCATTTTTATATCCAATAGAAACCCCTTGTCCAAGAAAATGACATTCCGTGAACCAAATAATTTTGTTTCTTTGGGATCATAGAAATAATATCCAACGGAATTCTTTGGGTATCTAAAAAAGTATCAAAAATTAGCTCTACTATCTAATTTTTCTCCCAATGGTTGCTTCACATAAGAAGAACATCCTCATATTCTTAGGAAATAATATTTGGGAGGTCCTCTCATCCATATCTCATATGATATTTTATCTATTGCTATTGTATGGACATTATTCAATAATATTGCGGCAGTCTCTAGCTCAAATCTCCAAAAAGATGACGACAATTCGGTGAATCATATAATAAATGATCAAAACATGTCTATCAATGTTTGATTACGACTTTCTGACACATCACTCAACTGTGTTGTGGCTGATGGAGTCCACTGTGAGAGAATTACACTTTCCTTAAGATAGTCTGGAAATTCGGTACTTGAGTATTCTCAATCTCGATCTGATTGAAGTGTTTTAATACTATTTCCTAATTTTTTCTCTTCTCCAGCTTTGTGAATTTTTCAAATGTTTCAGACGTATGTTTCATCAAATACACATACTCATACATCGAAAAGTCATCATTAAAGATAATGAAGTAAGAATGCTCATATTTAGTGCTATCAGTTAGCCGACCACACACATGTATGGATAAAATCCAATAGATAATGCACACACTCCACTTTCCCTAGGAAATAAGGTTTGACGATTTTTTTCTTTCAGACATGACTCATATTGTCACGCTCGGGGCCCGCATCTTCGTAACTGCACAAAGAGCCTTTATAGCAACTACTTCATATTTGTCCTCTCTTTACGAAAATGGCTAACCCAAATTGCTATAAGAGACTATTGTAAACCATTATAAAATATTTTATATTTTCATTTTCAACCAATGTGGGAGAAGATGTATCACAATCACCCCTCCTTCAGAACGCGACGTCTTCATCGCGGCCTGACCCCATGATCCACTAGCGCCGTGAATCTAGAGGTTGCTCCTACAGGTACAAGAGGCGGATCCCGTCATGTAGCACTTTACCCGCATGTTCAAGAGATGGCTCCCACGCATGTAGCACTTTACCCCGCACAACACTTATTTATCGGTGTTCCTTGCTAGTGACCGTCTTTGATACTATTCTGTCATGCCTCGGATCCGGGATCGCACATAAAGATGAGATCTAAAGCCATTCCTTATCTACTTTTGTGGCTTACTTCTAATTATCGTTGGGAGATCATTTTCTTTACAAGATAAAGGAATACATTTATTAATACCCCTTAATTGTTTGTAATTTTTTGTGATGCTGTCATATTACATCATCGTGCCAATTGAGAAAAGAGACCCTTCATGCCAAAGTATTCGGATTACCAGGGACAAATTCTCTAATTAGCATTTCTCTCCAAGAACTTAGCATTTTGGCGAAGAAAATTTTCATTGCTATATTTTTTTCGACTCCTGAATTTCATTTATATTAAGTGAATAAATAATATATTCATCTAGCAAATAGATTTTATGTGATTCAATATTATACAGATCTTGAGTATATTTTTTTTTCTTCTCTTGTATTGACTATTAAAATAATCTACTCATACAACTTGTGCTTTAAATATGATAACCATTCTCCCAGCTATCTCACTAAGAGATTTTTCGGCTAGGACTGAGTCTTTGCAGGTTTCTGCTGAATTCATGTACCAAGTGATTTTAACTGATCTTATCAGACTCATTTCTAAAAATTTAATGAATCATTCTTTGTTGAGACCATCTATGCCTAATGCGATGCTTATAGCCGATGTCCAGTCATCTATCAGATATTTTCTATTTTTGAAATGCAGTATATCAAGTTTAAAACAGATTTCATATAGGGCGTTTCGTGTAAGAGAATTTGATTTCTGCTTGATCATTTTCCCGTTGGGTGTGCTTTTCCACATACTAGGAAATTATTTTGGGGTCTTCTCATATTTTTATTAGGAGATCTCACACTATCTCTTGGTGGTTCATGGGAATATGACCAAGTTATTGGGGAGGTACCCTCTGTTGTATTTATCTTCATATCTACGATCTTAAGATTCACAAAAGACTCTGCAAGGTCTTGAATATCTTCTAGACCAATCTTTTTTTATAGTTGTCATCGGCTTAATTTCTTTTATGAGACATTTTTAATCAGATTGATAATTTTTTCTTCGTCGGTTAAAGGCTAGAGTTTGGATTCTTGTTTAAATATCTTTTAATGCTCTAAGAATTTTTTCTTGTTTTTCAAGGATTTTCTCGATTTTATATGGTATATAATATAGCTGATTGTTTGGTAAAGAGAATAATCTTCTCCTTTGAGAATAATAAAAAATGAAAAGTGTTGCCATAATTTTGTACTGCTTTCGGAGTAATTTATCAAATTGGTTAGATCTAAACTAATAACATACCCTTCCTTAAATCCCAAATATACATATTACAGATGGATCCGCCAACTTTATGTATCCAATGATCCTACTTTATTTGAAACTAGCTGGAATTTGTCTTTAAGATCTCTGGTGAACTTAGAGGGATCCGAGAATATTTTTAGGAATTTATTACTTTAAATCATAAGTTTATCTTAGGATTCTGATGTGTTCTTCTTTACACTTGATGATGTCTAACCTTGGTTAGTTCTTCTTATAATATTCCAAAATATTGAAATAAATAATGTAAATATTTAATCTCGAACATATGTTCGGATTCGTAATTTTTTAGAAATTCTCCTCCTTAAACATTTAATTACACAATAATAATAATATTATATGTTTGAAATAATTTTATCTCGACTCTGATACTATTTATAGTCCAATTATAAAATCGATGATATTTTTTATCACTTCGTCAAAACTGTGGAGTTCAAACTGAATTTTAGGTCTTAAGTATTAAATCATAAGCTGAAACTTGAACTGATGATTTTTTTTCCTAATTTACCCTTGAAATATCCTTTTTAATCTAAATAATAAAATGAACACATTTTATTGGGAGAATTTTTAAGTTCGACTAAAATCATAAAACCTCCGCACGGTGAAAGTCAATGCTCAAATCATAAGAGAGTTAGCGAAGAAGTTGTTCGATATGGATTTAAATGATGAACAATTTTCAGTCCATTGGAATCAATTTGAATGCTAGAAAATGATGTTTTGTAGCAACTAGCAGCAAGTCACAAGGGCTCTCGTGTGAAAATCAAGTTTATTGTGAGACGGTATTACGAATTATTATTCGTGAGATGAATCAACTCTGTTTATATTTATAATAAAAAATAGATTTTTGGATTAAAAATAAGAGTTGGTCTCATGTGAGACCGTCTCACGGATCATAATCTGTGAGACGGGTCAACCCTATCCATTTTCACAATAAAAAATAATACTCTTAACATAAAAATTAATACTTTTTCATGAATGACCCAAATAAAAGATCCGTCTCATAAATACGATCCGTGAGACCGTCTCACACAAGTTTTTGCTTAAAAATAATTATATTTATGTATGATATAAATAAAGGATTTATCATACAAAAAATGAATCATGAAATTGTTTTATAAAAGTTTTTTTACGAAAACGTGGCCCACCGCAATCCAAGGAAACGCCCTCATCCACCGCTTATCTCGCACATCCTTATCCTCTCTACCCAACTTTTGATTTTCTTCGCGTATGGTATGTCTTTACCCCACACGAATCTTTCTCTCATCTGGCTAAACTAAACACCAAGGGTTGTAATTAAATTATTATTATTGTTGTTATTTTTCTCTTGAATTTTTTATGTATATATAGTTCTCCTTTGTTTCCTGTCTCATTCTCTTTTTCCATTCCCCCTGTACATATACTGTAATTTACTTTGAACCCTCGGATCGTCGATGCGCCTGAGTGCTGAATCTTTGTCCGATTGAATCGAGGGTTTTTGTTTGGTTTTCTTGATCTTTTCCTTAATGTGGGTTTTCTTGGTTTTTTTCTTTTCTTAAGGTTGGAAGTCTTTGTTTTTCGTTGATTAATTGTATCATGGCTTTCGTTTCTGTTTTTCTTGAGATTTTTCGAAAACCTACGATTAGAGATGTGGTTTCTGAGATGATGGTGTTCATGTTGCCCATCTGGGTAGCGGTTCTTTTTGGAGTTTTGGTTGGTTGGGCGTGGAGGCCTAAATGGGCCAAGCTAAACGTTGATTTTCTTGATTATTGTGCTTTGAAGAAAGGGGAAGTGGAGCCGTTTTCGAATAATTTGTTATTACCTTCTTCGGGATCAGGGGTTCTGTATCCACAATTTGCTGCCTCGGTGCCAAGCTTGAGCTCATTGAAACTGCAGCTGTCCAGCTGCATTTCTTGGATTTCTAGTTCTAGGCATGCGAATGAAGGCTCTTTATTGCCTTCAGTTTCAAATTCTGATTCCAGGTTAGTCTTGAAAGTTTTAAATTTTCTTTGTTTATTGATTATGAGGTTGCCAGTGGGAATACTGTATCTAAATTTTTTAATTTTTTTTTTTATCTCTCAGCTGAACTATTGGGGGTTATACTTTAAACCTTCTCGGTCCTGTTTCATAGTGCTTGATGAACATGATTATTTGTTAATAAAATGAATTATCTGTGATCAGTTCGTCGAAGGTAGAGAAAGAGAAATCGAGTCTAGTGACTAACGATGATCTAAGACATTTGTATAATTTGGTCGAGGAAAAAGATGGGGGTCTTCCTTGGATCCAAATGATGGATAGGTCCACAACCAATATGAGTTATCAAGCTTGGAGAAGAGATCCTGAGGTATTATTACCTGATTTCGAGTATTGATAGTCTGTATATTTGAATATGCAGTGACTGATACTTGTACAGTGTATGTTGCATTAAATGTTTTACAAAATTGTAATGCTTACTCTGCGAAACTGATGAAAATAATCGCATTTTCTTGATTTCATATAGATTGGACCTCCACAATATCGTAGTAAAACTATTTATGAAAATGCCACTCCTGAAATGTTAAGGGATTTCTTTTGGGACGATGAGTTTAGAGCAAAATGGGATGACATGCTTATACATGCCGAAACGATTGAGGAATGCCCCAAAACTGGGACGATGATGGTTCGGTGGGTACGGAAGGTAGGGAGAGACTTATCCTTTTTCGTATAAACTTTGTGACCTTTGTTTGTGGTTTGCATACGGATGAGATTTGTTTCGCTTTGCTGCAGTTTCCCTTCTTTTGTAGTGATAGAGAATACATCATAGGTCGGAGAATTTGGGAGTCAGGCCGAACTTACTATTGTATAACAAAGGTAAGAAAAGTGATGATTTTCATCGATTTAATATTATATAGATAACCATCAGTTTGACTTGCAATATTTTTTGTGGTATATTGTGTTAAAAGTTTTTAGTTCTTTATTTACTTTTTGGATTATAATAACCATTAATTCGTTTATGAGGCTCTTCTTGTTAATATAATTTATATTTATGTATGGAATAGGGTCTACCAGACTCCTCTGTACCACGCCACAGCAAACCAAGACGTGTTGATTTGTATTATTCTAGTTGGTGCATTCGTACAGGTATTAGTTCTTTTTATGCTTCCATTGCACATTACTTCAGATTTGCATATGAAAGCTCAGATGGAGTACTGAAACACAAACCATGGTTTTTTCATTGCTTGAGCAAGTTATCTATGATATTTCACAAAAAAACAATGATTCGTCAAACCTGGCAAAATATTGGAAGACGGAAGGAGAGCAAAATAACCGTTGAATCGTTGCATTGCCAATTTACTCCTATAATGAGGAACTCTCATGGGATTCAAATAGTCTGTAATTGAAACCTTGGTTCCTACTGTGCTAGAGGTTTTTATTCCCAGACTTTGCTAGAGGTTTTGAATTTGTATACTTTGTCTTCGATATAATGTTTGAACATCTTTTTGCAAAAGCTGGAACTTGTTGGAGATGGTTGGATGGTAGTTTTTGAGCTTTTAGTGATTTAGCTTTAGATTACAAACAAATTTACTTGTCTATGTGGAAACATCTTGTTCTATTTACTTATTATTATTTGTCTACTTAAGCTGAATCAAAAAGAGATGGTCGGCTAACGGCATGCGAAGTCCTGTTATTCCATCATGAAGACATGGGTATTCCTTGGGAAATAGCAAAACTTGGTGTGCGCCAAGGCATGTGGGGTGCAGTGAAAAAGATCGATCCTGGCTTGCGTGCTTACCAGAAACACAGGACTTCTGGAGCTGCTGGGCTCTCACACTGTGCAGTGATGGCCCAAATTAACACGAAATTCAGTGCCACATCCTTACAAACCTCAGAGATCAGAAGTGATGCATCACAGAGTGAATCTTCGAGTAGCTCACCTGATAAACCATCGGCAAGATCTACAACTAAGGGTCTTCTTGTTGGTGGGGCAATCATCCTTGCTTGTACTCTTGATCGTGGGTTCTTGACTAAGGCTCTTATATTTGGAGTTGCTAGAAGATTTTGCACGAGGGGGTTATGATCCAAGAATCTGGGCATCTTTTGTATCTGTATCGAATGTGAAAACTCGAAGGATTACTGTGAAATTGTCGCATGGTTCGTGATCAATCTTTTGGGTGACCTGAGGTCCGGAAATTGTGGAAGACATGTTTCATCGCGGGTAATTGTTTCATAAAGAGGATCTGATTTTTCAAATGAATTAACTCATGAGTACAATTCTTTTTAATTATATTTCTTTGAATATTTGATGGTTATGAGTAGCGTATTGAAAGTTCAATTACTTTCTGTTATGATTCTCTGGTTCCGTTTCTTTTTGTTGGTGAGAAATAACACCCGAAAAAACACACATTTTGTGGGCTTGACACATCACAGTGCACATGCACCGCGCGGTCAACCTCACTCTTGCCTTCTCTTTCCAGTCTTGTCGTGTTCCAGAGCAAACTCATATTCGGTCTGTGAGTGAGATCTGGAAAGTTTACAAATTAGATCAAAATCAGATGTGCCGAGAGTTTGTGTTCAAATTCGGGCTGCGTGTGTTGGATCGAACTCAAGTCTAAACCTTGAAATTAGTTTTATTGTGCGTTTGAATTGGAATTTGGATCGAAACCTTTATCCCTGTCCTGTTTCAGCAAGTTTGTACCTGGAAGTGTCCAAGGCCGAACTCCAGAGCTTGAAAATGGTGCTGAATCAACTGTTGGTGTTCAAAGATGAAATGTAGATGTTTATGTTGGCTTTGGAATCGCGTCATTGAAATATAAATGAAAAAGCAATGCATAAATTTCAAAACTGGTCCACAGAATGCAAGTTCTAGCTCGAACACAGCATGTACACTGTATTCTTGCTAAACCTGGCAACAATCCATGAAGATTTTGGAATTATAGTTCAAATAAAAGTTTTAGATTATCGAATTGGCTTAGAAATGGCACTGATTAATGACGATTTGTAGTTGTGGTTCAAATGTAATACCATTTTTCCTAAGAAGTGTCAATTCTTGAACTCATTGTATTTTCTCTGTTTCTGCACATTAAATATGAAATGTGGTGTATCGAGTAAGATTCACAACCATACGAGGAAAAAGAGATGAAGTGTTATAAGGAAGTGTTTTGTGCCCAGTAAAATTATTTTTGAATTCAAAGACAGAGAATCAAGAAGTTTCCAGAGATAGAATCATCATCATAGTAGGAGAAATGCACTTGTGCAAGATTCATCCCAAGATCCAGTAAACCAATACTTTGGTAAAAGTTCATCTTCTAAACCAATGAATCACGAAAGAATGGTTGACCAACGAGCATTCTCGCCTTAGAAAAGACCTACCCCAGTCTTTCATCAAAGGTAGAGGAGAAATCCTAGGTTTGTGGTTCCTCCAATTACAGCGGGTAAAACATCCAAAGTTTCCAAAGCCTATGTCTCATACACAAAAGCGAAGATTGTTGAGGGAAAGGGCTGCAGAACATAGAACAGAAGCGAAAAAAATCTTTAAAAGATAAGAGAAAGTTTGGAAGAAAGTCCACCGAAGATAATGAGTAAGATGAGGATGATTTATTATATGAGAGAGGAAGTGATGCGATCAAAACATCTACCTTCAAAGTAGGAAAGATTCTTGTCTCATCTGATTGTGCCACAAGTTATTTGGTGTTACCCGATGAGTTTAAACACAAATGGATGTATGTGTCTGATATTCTTTCAAGGGTGAGGATTGTTACAGAAACTATCCAAAATTAGATAATGAAGGATTTTGCAGAAGTTCTTATTGAATCTGGAATTTTCACAAGTAAAGTATACAAAAGAATCCTTGAAAAAGTTTGGTATGAAAACATGATCTACTGCAACAATTCTCATGAGTTCATCAACTAGGTTATACATAGATGAAGGAGGAATTTCAGTAGATGTAACCATGTATCGTGGTCTAATAATAGGCTCACTGCTTTATCTAACTACAAGTAGACCAGATATTATGTTTGATGTGTGTATTTATGCAAGATTTCAATATGATCCCAAGCAATCATATTATCTTGTTGCAAAGCTTATATTGAAATATTTGAAAAGAACTCAAAATGTTGGCTTATGGTATCCCAATATTAAATTTTTAATTTAATTAAATATTCAGATGTTGACTAAGTAGGATGTAAGCTTGATACGAAAAGTACAAGTGGTTCTTAATAATTTCTTAGTGAGAGACTGATTTCATAGTTTAGTTAGAAATAGACGTCCATTGCTATATCAACATCATAAGCTGAATACTTGACTATTGAAAGTTTTTGTTCTAAAATTCTATGGATTTAGCAACTAAGAGATTATGGAACAGATGTCTCTTAATCTTCTGTATTTTGTGACAACACAAGTGCTATTGCGATAATATACAATCCGGTGTTGCACTCATGAAACAAGAATATTGATATCATATATCATTTCATCATAGATCATGTTATGAAGAAAAACATTAGACTTAATATTTGTCTGCCGAACAAAATGCTGCTGATATCTTCACCAAACCACTATCTGAGGCTAAGTTTTCACATTTTCAAAATATATGAGGAAATCAATTTATCTTAATAATTTCTTAAATATTATGCATGAGTTTTAGGAGAATCATATATCTGTGTGTGGAACCATTTTGCTAATCATTGATTCACTGATTACATTGATAAAACATAAGAGTGTACTGAATTTAGATCTCTGTTGATCTTCAACACCTCTCTATCAAGTAGTCATTATCATATAGTGTAACAAAATTTAATTATTTCGATTTATTAACTTTTAAGTACAGCCGACAATTGCTCTTTTTAAAAGTAACTTTAAATTCCTTCATTTTCTCTCATTGGTTACTCAACGGAAAAGTTATTTTAAAATTTTGAAAGTAACCACAAACATACTGACATGTGTCTCCTTGTTTGTCTCTATTGGTTGTACATATACTCTTTTACAGCCTCATTTATCCTTTACTGATTTCTCAGCAAATCTTTCTTGCATTCAGAACTCTGTCTGCAACTTTCTTGCATCCTTGAAATCATTTACTTTGATTGATATCTATCTTTGAAAAAGAAATGGTGTTAGAGTAGATGCCCTGTAAGTCAACTGTTGACTAGGGATTTTATTGACTCGGTTGTAAAGAACAATCATTATTTTAATATAATTCATTATTTCATGGTTTGTTATTTCTTTATCTGTATACCCATGATTTCAAACATAGATAAAGACCTTGATTATACTTTAATACAAATGAATCGTAATTCGATGTTGAAACTCATTTGTAAACACTGTATGATCTAAATTCGTTCCTAGTCGATTCAGCCGCCTAAAACATGGATAAAGGTCGCTTGAGCTCGAGACTAGCATCTGTGATGTTGTGTACTGAGTTTCTTGGTATGGGCATAGAGATGTCCAAACATGCAGATGGGTAGTCATATGATGATTATACCGAACAACCCTCCCTCGGACTTTCCAAGTGGTT
>NC_133316.1:15366144-15369717 GCF_012295235.1 Primulina huaijiensis | reverse complement strand
TATTAAACTCAAATGTTGGGTTTATTAAATATTAAATTTTGGAAGTGATAAAAATTCAATGAGTTGAATTTATAATTTAAATAATAAATTCAAATGTTGAATTTATAATGTATTTAATTTATTAAGCTCAAAAGTTGAGTTTATTAATTAATAAATTAAATAAGGTGGGTATGTTTAATGGGCTTGTAAGAGTACAAGTTCATCATAATAAATAATTAAAGTTTTAATAGGCTTTGATTAAATTAATTAAACTAGTTGGACTAGCTCAATTAATTAAATCAAGCCCATTAATGTTAATTATGTCATTAGGTTATTATTTAATTATAAATAACACATGTTGATGAAAAAAAAAACCCTAGCTACCACCTCAATTCTTCGAGACTTTCACTTCCAAAAGAAAAAAAAATTGGCCTCTTTGTTTTTTTCTTTCCAAGGTTGAGCCGCTTCTCGTTTTAGTCTCCAACGTAAAATCTCTTCCAAATTTTCTAGTGCAATTTGGAAGAGGAACATACCATCCAGTCGTGGACTTGATAGGAGGATTTCATCGAAGAAAGTTCGTAGGGAATCAACAAGAGCTAACCCGTTTATACCGGATTAGTTGGAGTCCAGTGATTTAATTCACAAAGGTATAATTCTTTAAACATCCTATGCTTGTTTAATTCCTGAAAACCATACGAGTGTCCAAGAGAATTATTTTGTTTTCAAAATAAAATAAAAATTTTAAACTTCTGCTGCGTTTGGGCACGTAGAAAACCGAGATCCAACAAATGGCTGAAGATGAACACCAACCAAGTCAACTTCTACTCATTCTACAACATTAAGGATGCCATTAAGTATGCTGGTTTGGTGTCTATGTTCAAGTCTTTGGAGACTTCTAGAGTTCACACTTTTTTGGGTCTTCTTGTTATTATTTACAAAGATATTCTGCTTGAATTGTATTCCAAAGCTACTGTTTCTGCTAGTAAACAAGTTTCACGCACTCTTGGTGCCCAGGCAATCACCTTTGATGAAGCTATGTTTGCTTCCACTTTCAATCTTCATATTCAAGGACTTTCTGATATTTTCATCTCTCTCCAAAAACACTAGAAAAGAGATGAAGTTAAAGTTTTCTGCTATTGGAGACAACATCTTGGTCTCATGCAAAAAGAAAGAAATGACGATCGAATTTCTCAAGGACCTTCTTTTTAAGGCCTTATCGTTGAAGGATAGTTCTTTAGATGCCAGTATTATAGGGGAATTTTTGTTGATGACTGCTATCACCACCGAGGTTAAGGTTAGATGGTCTTTTGGTCCTTTCAATTTCTTGGTGGACATGATATGAAAGAAGTCTATTGGATTTGTTGTTCAACACAACAAAATATTTCAAAATTTGGATGTCGTGAATCTGTTGGGCCTTTGCCCCAAAGTCCCCATTGAATCTATTTTGTTTGTGAATAAATAATCGGGTGAATCACAATCCTCTGCAACTAAGAAGAAGCCAAGAGGAAGTTGGTTCTCTTAGGCCATCTCCAACCTATAAATCTATTTTGGTGTAACAGTTTCTGCACCAAATATAACATTCATCTCCAACCCATTTACTTCAAATCTTACACTAAAAAGTATATTCCTAGAATATTCTTTTTGTTTACTATTTATTTAAAAATTTAAAAATATAATTATAATTAATGTTAATATTAGTATTATAATTATAATTTTATTTTTATTAATAGTTAATTTTATTTATTTTATTCTTATATATATTAACTCTAATATTTATAATACGAATTAATACAAATGTTTCATTATTAAAATTGACATAATTTTAATTCAAATAATTTATTTTTAGAACTTATTATGAATCCAAATTCAAACATCTGAATAACTATATTCCTCCCACAAATGATCAATTAAAGCATTTCGTAGTGCATAGTGAGCATCTTCGTCTTTTATATTGCATTTCGTGTATTATCCAAGTTCTCAAAATCATCCATCCAATTAATAGGTGTTTCATCTTCATTATCAGAAAATGAAGATGAACTAGAGGATGATGTGTGAAATTGGAAATGTGAATTCATTTTCAAGTTTGTGAGAGCGTAGAATGTGGTGTGAGAATCTAGGATATTTCGTCGCATTATATAATAATTTATCAAAAAATATGACCGTTGGATGAGATTGCCTTATCTACAATCTGTCCGTTGAATTAGATTGTGTTATCTACAACCACATTATTATTATGACCGTTGGATGGGATTACATCTGATCTTGCCCGTTGGATGAGATTACAATCTTATCATCATCTTGACCGTTGGATAATATTGCCTTATCTAGAATCTGTCCGTTGAATTAGATTTTGTTATCTACAACCTCATCAGTATTACGACCGTTGGATGAGATTACATCTGATCTTGTCCGTTGGATGAGATTACAATCTTATCTTCTTTCTACTATAAGTAAAATATATCTGATTCATTAGATCATCACAGCTTTAATTTTCATTCCAATCAAATCTTTATTCCAAGCAATTCAATGGCTTCAAATTCTAGAACTGCTTCTTACAATGTTGAAGAAGACATAGTCTTATGTCATATGTATCTTGATATATCCCAAAATCCTATAATAGGTATCAATCAATCCAAAGATCAGTTTTGGACTCGTATCGAAGAAGCTTACAACATCAGCAAACGAAACAATCTACAAGTACGTAACAAAAGATCATTGAAGTGTCACATGAGAAATATACTCCGTGAAGTTGGAAAACTAAGAGGATGCATTCGTCAAATTGAAACTCTCCGCCCCAGTGGCGCATCAAAAGATGATATTGTAAGTATTTCTTATTCAACTATTTATTAAATTACAAGTTTAATTTCTTATAAGATAATAGTTGGATATTTTCGTACAGTTAAATCGAGTAAAAGATTTGTTCATGCAAGATGCTGATTTTAGTAAAGGCTTCAAATATGATCATGTGTGGTATATTATGAAAGATATGGAGAAATTCTCGAGTGACATCAATCCAATGAGCGCACCAGCAAGAATGCATGTCACAAGTTTGGACTCGTCACAGTCAAATAGCCAAACACCAAATACTCCAATATCAAGTTCTCCTGGATTACCTCTGTTTTAATTAATTTAAGTAGTGATGAAAATGCAGACGGCACTTCATCTCAGCGACCTCTTGGTGTTAAAAAATCTAAACTAAAGAAAAAAAAGGGATGACAATGTGTTAGAATTGATATCTACAATGAAAGAAGGGCATCACGATCTTATAAATGTATTACAAAAAAGATCCACTGAACTTCAACAAAGTTATGAGATGAAACTCCTAGCATGGCAAAATGAGCAGCTCAAATTAGCAAATCAATAAAAAAAATTGAAACTAGACAACAACAAATAGCATTAGCAACCCTTCAAGAGAAGAATAAAGTTTTGTACATAGATTTAAGCAGGATGGGTGATCCTGAAATGCGCGAAATTGTTCGAAAGAAACGAGCCAAAATTTTGATAAAAAGAAATGAAGAACATGGACAACACGAAAATGACACATTTGGTAAATATTTTGGTGATTTTGGAGGATCGGGATCTAATTTAGGAGAT
>NC_133316.1:15256400-15366044 GCF_012295235.1 Primulina huaijiensis | reverse complement strand
TTTTGTGTTTTAATTTTTATTATGAATTATATTTTATATCAACACAATTTAATTTTACTCATCAATTATATAATATTATTATTAAAAATATTTAATACATATTTATATTAATTAAAAAACATTAAAAAAATTTAAAAAAAATAAAAAAAAAGCCCAAACGCCAAAATGGCGCTGGGTTTTTCCTCTGCGCCAAATTAATTGGCGCAGCCTCCGTTGGAGTCAAAACCCTGCGCTATCATAGCGTGATAGCGCAGGGTTGGAGATGGNACCCTGTGCTATCATAGCGTGATAGTGCAGGGTTGGAGATGGCCTGATAAATGGTTTCAAATATATATATATATATATATTAAGAACGTCGTCTATTTATCAACAATTCAATAAATATTTAACGGACAAGTACTTTCGTCGTCTTCATAACCTCCCTTTACCCTAATGCTAAGTTATTTGTTAATTCATTTATGGTTTACATTACTTCCGGCAAATAAAGTAGCTATCAAAGTTATGGTTGTCAATCGAGTAGGTGATTTTGGACTCTTGCCGAGGTGAGAAGGTGAAGCTGCTCCTACGATCCGCTTAACGAGGAATAAAAAAAGGACCAGAGCAAGTTGGGTTGGGGTAGAGAGCTGTAAGCGCTGAGAGAGGGGACGACAGAGAACGTGCTCATATGATTCATAGAAGGATATGCTGAACTACTTGATTGTTGGGAACTCTGACTCCTTTCTATTCGAAATATACTTTTATAGGAGCATTACAATCAGCTCAAATGATCTCTTATCAAGTCTATATTGGTTTTATTCTTATTGTGCGCCTTGTGAGAGCGTTTGGATCCGCAAAGAAAATCGCCCTGCTGTTCCCCTAACCCAACCTAGGAATGGATCGGAGGGAACCGCAACATGGGGAATGTCCACGTCTCGTCGCAAGGCTCATTTTGAGTTGTGAGTCATATGGCGGGCATCTCTGTCCGCTCAAGGGCTGGGGCATGAGGGTCTTGGTACTATCCAGGTGCGAAGAAACCCAGATGAACTGCAATGAGCAGAAATCTCATTTAAAGGCCTAAACGGTATCTAGATTTCTTGTAGATAAAATGAAACAATAAATGTAATATTAGGTCTCTTGTGAAATAGTTATCCGTGAGACGAGTCAATATTGTTCATTTTTACAATGGTAAATACTATTTTGGCATAAAATTTTTTAGTTTTTTATAAATGACTCAAATAAAATATATATCTCATAAAATTGACAATATTCAAACAAAAATCTTAATTGTCGGACAAATATTTTACTTCTGCAGAGCTTTCGGAAGATGGAATCCTGCATGGTGATTCTGATGGTAAAGTCAAAGTTCAGATAATATATTAATGCTTACTGTCATGTTACCAGCTGACTGAATTTCGGGGAAATCAAAGGTCCGCGGAAAGCATGCATGGTCTAATGGAATTTTATAATCATTAATATATCCATGTATCTTGACCATATTTTATATACATATATATTTTAATTTTATGTTATTTTATCGAATAATTTTTTTTAAAAAAATATTTTTAGTAAAGTTTGTTTGTTTTACGTTTTTAGTATTTGTTTTTTGTTGTTTCAGTGGCCATAGACTTTTGAAATTTGATTAAGGTACTGTTGGGTGCAATAATTATTTCTGTTTGGTAGAACGATCGAACCGTGGTGCTTGAANAATGACTCCGAGAAGACCGCTTCTGAGGGCTCTACTGTTATTCCTTCTCCTCCTGCCACAAATAAACCTCGCACCATAAAGGTCAAAATGCCACGACAAACTGTTACAATCACTGAACTTTCCTCCCAAGCGAACTTCCTATCCAACAAATCCAACGGAAAATTTCCTGATTATCCAGGTTTTTAACCAACAAAATCCCAACCAGTAAACCAAAAATTCACACCTCTTCCTGCCATTACATCCAGAGTTGATTCCCAGCATGTTCGTGCTTCTGAAGATATTGTGCTCTCAACCATCTGCTGCTCTTACATTGATACAAGCTTCGTCAATCAATTGCTGATCCTGAGTCTCACTTCATTCATATAGAAGAGACCCCTAAAGCTATTGTTTTTATATATAGTTATTTGAATTTATTTTTGTTGAGTTTTGGCATCACCAAAAAAGAGAGATTTTTTTGGAATTATAAGTTTTGGTGATGTGATGCTAATTGAAAACATCTAAAATTCACCAAACAAGTAAAACTCAGTAGAAGAATATTTAAGAAGACATCTTGCAATTATCTCATAAGACATCTCTACAAGTATACTGATTTTAGCATGGGAAGCTGTCACTGAATCAATCTTAATAAATATATGTCACTGAATCTGACTTAATATATATATTGAACATATTGAATCTTGTTGTCAGTTGAACTCTGAACTTTTCCTTATTTTGACAAATTCAATCATCAACAATCATATGATTCTCTGAATGTTTTGGGCATAAACAAAAATTTATTATGCCATTTTATATATCATTGATCCAGACATTTATTGGCATATCTCATTTTGGGAAAAAAACAAATGGCACTTGTCATCGAGTACTATTTTTGTTATGGTCTCAGTACGAATGAATTATAGTCGTTCAAATTTGAACGTTGCAATCTTTTTATGTAAGGACAAATTCAAAAATCATAATTTTCTCCACACAATCTGCGAATTGCATACATATGTTATCTTGAGTCAAGATCAATTGATACATTATCAATGACATGTTTCAAGTATTATCTGTTTTATTCGAAGGATCGTATCTGCTGAATATTTTCACCAAGAAGTTTATCAAATATTTATAATTTATAGTGTGAGTTTTGTAACTAACAAAAAGATTTTTTTGCAGATTTTATTCAAAAATGTTTATGTTGTGTACTAAAAGTTTCATAAAGACAGTTGGTAAGTCCTGCAGAAGTGGGTAGTTACAATATTTTTAATTATAAATTTTTTTTAGTGAAATTCTTCTGAAAACAAAATAAAAAGATACATAAAATAGATTTAACCTTCAAATTCCATAAAAAATATTTGTGCAATTACCTTTTTATATTTCATTTATTTTTTACTGTCTAATGATTTATAGTTTAATGATATTGAGAAGCTCTAGTTCACTGAGTTCAATTGGACTTTTTCTGCATTGATTATTCAAGTCGTCTGTTATTATCAGAAGATTGAGATTTAATCTTGGCAGCTAACACCACTTGAGATTCCTTAAGCTGAGAAGAAGAATAGTTTTTGAGGTTTTTATTCACTCCCTCTAAAAACCTCCACCGATACTAACAAGGCTTGATTACCAAACTACCACACATATAAGGTAACCACCTCAAGAGGGTGAGCAATAGCTCAGTATTATAAAATCGAAATAAAAAAATATGCACTATAATGAATGATATATGGATACAATGCATGATTAGGGTATATCCACATAGAGAACATCTGATTGAATGTAGCTGCATAATCGGTAAATTAAGCACAACAGCTCGAGAAAACATGCAAGGCTTGGATTTACCATGTATTTTGCCTTATATTCCTGAAACATTTCTCAGGCTAGTCGCAACTCCATATCATCCAAACAATCACCTCAAGTCCACACACAATAGAAGAGAGAAATAAATGAAATCAAGTCTCAATATACCATGTATGTCGTGTAATACATTGATTATATATATATACTGAAAAATACATGATAATAAGTTAAGTTTTATTTTTCATCCATCGATACTTATACAATACAAAAATTAATCCACGTCGACAAATGATGACATGTAACCCACTTCAACACATATCAAATGCTATGTGTACTTGTATTTTATCCGGTAGTAATTATTATAGTGGGTTACCCGTAAAACAACTGTTGTCTTCAGATTTTATCAACTCCGCGTGCAAACGATCTATATAAAAGATGAGAACGAACATTTGATGGTAATTGTCTTGAAACTCATATTTAATTATTGTATATTCTAAATGTGTTCATTGTTGATTCAACCTCATAAAATAAGGATAAAAGTCATCCGAGCTTAAGACTAGTATCTGTGATCCTATGTTCTACATTTCATTTGTTCATATAGAAATGTTCATATATATTGGTGCACATTGGATGAGTTCATCGAACTACCATTGCTCGGACTTTTAAAGTATTACCATTTTTCGAGTAAATAAGTCTGTGGTTACGGTCGTACACCATTAGTCTTTATTACCTGATACAACACCGAAGCTCTATATATTATCGTTGTGCTTTCCATGATGTTGATAAAGTTGTGAGATTGGGTGTAGTTACGAAACATATAAGAGACTGTGGATTGTAGGCAGGGTTTCACCGCACGCCTACACGCGTGGATATCCTATGTGATCTAAAGAGATAATAACATGTGGATTCTTTGGCGAGACAAGATTATGCTTTATAGAAAAGTGGTTCCCTAATTGCACGCGTGATGTCACTATGTATAATCTAAGATGGTTCAAATGGCTTTCGAATATACAATCATCGATATACCAATGATTCTAGATTCGATCAAAATATATATTATGAATGGATTGTATTGTACAAACTATAATCTATTGGTTTGTGCAGACATTATCAGTGATACCTATGGAATTATTAGGTGATGCTACTAGATGCTCTCACCAAGATTCGATGGGTCCAATCATATACGAGTTTCTAACATTCTAATAATTAAGGAGTTGATACATAGAATGTGGTTAATTATGATGAGTCCAAACAAGGGACATATGTTGTATTAAATCACAAATACTTGTGAACACATAACTATCTCTATTCTTGATGTGATGTTGTTGAACCATCAAAATTAAATTCCTACTCTCTAAATAAAATGAGTGTAATGGTGAATATATTTGAATCTACAAAGAACGAGAGATTTATTTCTTTCGAGATAAAATAATTAGAAAGGGTGGATTTGTTGGATAAGAACTAAACACAATCATAAAACAACTTAGCAAGCAAGAAAAATTAATAATTTTAAAAGGCAAACTAAATAACAGTGATGAATAATTAACGAAGGTAAAATTCGATCTTACCGATTTCAGATTCAAGAGGGTTTTATTATTCAATTGTATCACTAGTCATTAGTCAACAAATTATTCATTCATGCAATTTCAAGTAATTAAATTTAGAATTATAAGGATATCCACTAAAATTATTCTATTCTCCAAATTTAATTGACCAAACTCAGCATCAAGTCAAAACTTATCAGTAACTAACTAGGCACAATCGCTAAAGATAACATTTTCGTTTTGTGAAAACAGTAATCATAAAATCTAACAACTGAGATAGCTACAATTGATAGATCAAGTTTCGTTGATTTATTTAGATTAAAAATATTATGATAGCACAATACACCTAATTTATCGCTACTTATATACCAATCGTTCATGAAAATTATGAATCATTGAATTCATGGATAATAGTAGAAAATCATATATCAAATTATATTGCCAGAATAATCGATATATAACTTTCATATAAATAAATCATAAACTAACAAATACCTGAACAAAAAATATTAATCAGAGCACAAAACCTCTCGGTGATAAAATTGAAATAGTAGAAATATATATTGAATCAAAAATAAAAACTTAGTTTAGAGTTCTTGGTTCTTTCTTTCACTTGAAGTTGGTTTGTAGTAGAAAGAAGTCTAAAGATAAATCCAAAAACTAGAATAAAACCTAATAATACTAGGAAGATATTAGGTCTATCAATAAGAAAACTAGAGTTTTTATGTAATAAAAATTTATCAAATCTTTCCTTATCTGAATAATATATTTATCTATTCAAATTTTTTTAATGAATTAAATACCACAATTAGGACTCCTAAAATATGATATTATCATTATAATTTCGAATTTCACTCCTTGCAATTCTCTCTAGCTTGAGTTTTCATAGGTAGCTATAAAAACAGTTAGGGGTGAGTATTCGATTGGTTCAGTTACCGACCGAACCGAATTAATCATAACCTAACCGAACCGAAACGAAATATTTATCCATAACCGAACCGACCGAATTAATTTTCATAACNACTGCTGTTCGGTTTAAAAGATTTGAGTTGCATTATTACCACTAGCTATACCTTTTGGTAAAGCGATAAGCGCTCGGTCCTACAATTGGTCTCAGAGCCAAGGTCACGGATTCGATTCCCATTGATTGCAAGGAGGAAGATTGTTGTATGCAATAATTGTCTCTACTTGGTAGAGCGATCGAACCGTGGTGCTTGAGTTACTATGCGGTTTAAAAGATTTCAGTTGCACCATTACCACTAGCTATAGCTTTTGGTAAAACGAAAAAACACTCGGTCCTACAGATATTTTTATAAAAAATATGGTGAAACCTCTAAGTGCATCAATTTGATAAATAGAGAGAAAAACATAAACTTTTCCTATTTTAATTTATCAAAACTTAAAATCTTATTAGCATGTTTGTAACATTGTGTCAGATATTTCTTATATCATGTCAGCAAAAATTAAATTAAATATACAAATTATAATAATTCAGTGTACTAAAACCAAAATTTGACGTATTAAACGACAAAAAACCTATAAAATCCGACTTACAGGATGAATTTTGTCTAATAATAATTGTCACGGAAATTTCAGTGATACTTTGTTAATAAGTGTGGAATGGATCATCACATGGTGATGTATATCGAGAGAGGCACACGAAGGCCCACAATGTAAGTACCATAGCAAGCACGATATATATGCCTATGCCCGGCAACTAATATCACGAGCATGTTAGTTAATTTATTAATTAATTAAACAGTAAAAAATGGAAAAACTGGGGGAATAAATAACTCAATTTTATGGTAAATAAAATACATAAAAAAAACATATGCTTAACTAATTATTTTATCAAATTAACAACAATATTTATGTGAGTTTATTTTAGAAAATATCTACCTATCCATGTGTTGTACGCACGTATAAAATGTCGGCAGAATAGTCAAAGAAAGCTCACTGCAGGAAATTTCACGGAAATTTTCAAAGGAGAAAACACGTTTTTCTACGCGTTTTCACACTGACAGGAAGTTCTATAAATAGAGCCTCATTCTTTCATTCTGAAATCAACCATTCTTCGAGTTTTCTTTCACCTTATAAGCATTTGAGTGCTTAGTTCTATAATATTTATGAGATGTTTGTTCTCCTGTATTAAGAGGGTGTGTGTTCTCTTTGGAAACACAGTGAGTGAGTTGTACACCACAAAATATTATAGTGAAAATTCTTTTCATCTTGCCCGTAGTTTTTACCATAATAATTTTTAGGAGTTTTCCACGTAAATCTCGGTGTCCAGTTTATTCTTTATTTTCGGGTTTTATTATCTCAAATTCCGCACGTGGGACCAACAAGTGGTATCAGAGCCTTGGTTTAAAATTTCTTAAAATTCTGAGTATGCTCTGTGGTTGCAGCCTAGACTGATCTTCCACATCAGAAAAGATTTTTTATTTAAGGCGGGATTATTTTGTCCAGTCTACTAAAATTATTGTAGACATAATGGCGGGAAGGTAAGAGATAGCAAAGTTCAACAGAAGCAATTTTATGCTGTGGAAAATAAAGATACAAGCAGTTTTAAGAAAGGAGAATTGCTTGACGGTTATTGTAGATAGACCGGTGGAGATTACAGATGATGGAAAGTGGAATGAGATGAATGACAACGCTATTGTCAATATACACTTGGCTATATCAGACAAAGTTTTGTCAAGTATCTATGAGATAAAAACATCCGAAGTTATATGAGATACTCTGACAAAGATGTACAAGGTCAAGTCTCTACACAACATGATTTTCCTAAAGAGAAGGCTTTATATTCTTCGGATGGTGGAATCTTCATTGATAACCGACCATATCAACACACTGAATACTCTATTTGTTCAACTCACTTCCATGAGGCATAAAATAGGGGAAAATGAACGTGCGGAGCTTCTACTTCAAAGTCTACCAGATTCATATGATCAACTTATCATCAACATAACCAACAGTATTTTTATTGGCTTTCTAAGATTCGACGATGTCTTAACTGCGGTTCTCGGAGAAGAAAGCCGACGCAAGAACAAGGAAGATAGGTTGGTAACATCGAAGCAGGTAGATGCTTTACCGATGATAAGAGGAAGATTTATGGACCGTGACTCCAGTGGGAGCCAAAGACGAGGTAGATCAAAGTCGAGAAGTAAGAAGAAAAATATTTACTGCTTTAAATGTGGCGGTAAAGGGCACTTCAAGAAAGAGTGTACGAGTATCGAGAAGAGATCTCAAGGAAATGTGGCCAGTACTTCAGGCAATGGTGAAATATTATTCAGCGAAGCAGCAACTGTTGCAGAAGGCAGACACAAATTTTGTGACACATGGATTATGGATTCAGGAGCAACGTGGCACATGACGTCTCGGAGAGAATGGTTTGACCATTATGAACCAGTCTCAGGAAGATCTGTATTCATGGGAAATGATCATGCCTTTGAAATCGCTGGGGTCGGTACTATCAAAATTAAAATATTTGATGACACCATTCGCACCATACAGGAGGTACGACATGTGAAAAAACTGACGAAAAATCTTTTGTCCTTGGGACAATTGGATGACATCGGGTGCAAA
Organism: Primulina huaijiensis; assembly: GCF_012295235.1. Lineage (NCBI taxonomy): Eukaryota > Viridiplantae > Streptophyta > Magnoliopsida > Lamiales > Gesneriaceae > Primulina > Primulina huaijiensis. The sequence continues at coordinate 15,357,458 of NC_133316.1, read as the reverse complement.
AATCGTATCGAGAGCGGGATCATGAAAATTGTGAAGAGTGCGCTTGTGGTTATGAAGGCGGAAAAGGTCGCTGCAAATCTGTATATACTTTTGGGAGAAACAACTGTTGCATCAAATGGTTCAGGAGAAGTATTAACAGTGTTATGGCATAAAAGCTCGGGCATATGTCAGAACGGGGGTTGAAAATTCTCTCAGAACGGAAGCTGTTGCCGGGACTTACAAAAGTGTCACTACCNTTTTTTAATGAATTAAATACCACAATTAGGACTCCTAAAATATGATATTATCATTATAATTTCGAATTTCACTCCTTGCAATTCTCTCTAGCTTGAGTTTTCATAGGTAGCTATAAAAACAGTTAGGGGTGAGTATTCGATTGGTTCAGTTACCGACCGAACCGAATTAATCATAACCTAACCGAACCGAAACGAAATATTTATCCATAACCGAACCGACCGAATTAATTTTCATAACCGATAAAAACCGAACCGAATTAAAATCGGTTAATTCGGTCGGTTGTGATTTAACTTTTACAGTCTACAAAAATGTATAAAAACATAAAATCACACACATCACAAATGTATAAGTTTTGTTTGAGCACAATTAATACATGTTTTTTTTTTTATAAAATAACATAACATGGGCAGACGGCGTCTCGATCGGTGACGAGAGATGGGTGGGCGGAGGATGAAGTCAAGAGTGGAGAATAGAGAAGTGACAACGAGAAAGCCAAAGCGTTTAAAATTATATTAGAATTAGGGTTGATTTTAAAATTAAAAATTTAAATATATATAAAAATTGATAAATAATAAAAATTTATTAAATAATAATATTTATTATATCGGTTAATTCGGTTAACCGATTTCAAAATTTTAAAAACTGTAACCGAACCAAATTAACCGACATAACCTAATTTTTTTTAATTTGAAAATCAAATTTACGAAATAACCGAAACGAATTTTCGAATTGGCTCGGTTTGGTCAATTAGTTCGGTTTAATCGAAATCTTGTTCATCCCTAAAACAGTCACAAGGTGTGCCCATACCTTGTGAAAAATTCGCTTCTGAATTTTTTCGGCTTCAAGTCCTCCACAAAGTTTGTCTTGACAACTTCAAATGTGATATAAAAATCACCTTTTAGCTCAAATTTATCCCAAGAGCATAAAACTTCATCTTAAAATAAAATAACACAAAATGTACCAATTAAGTATGTAGAAAGTGAGAAAAATGGGAAATATGATAACAAAATTATAAACTATTAAGAGTCTATCAATTCTTGATTAATTTAAGATTACATAAGTATTGGTTTTCCTAATACTATTGGGTTATGTTTGGTAGCTATGATAAGAAAATGATTATTAAATAATCATTCACTTATCTCGCGTTTGGTTCGTTTTTTATTAGTCTTCAAGTCCTTGATTATGATTAAAAGCCCACACTATTCATGTTATTTGTGTGATTAAATATCCCTCCTCAAAGGGTTTGATAATGTATAATTTTTGAATAGTAATGATGATAAGATTGTATATTGATCATAATACCCTTGAATTGTTTTCTTCAATAAAATATGAAAATTAAAATTACTGAAAATTTAATAATTAATATAATATTTAAATTTTTATTATATTTTTTTATAAATTAATTTCATATATTTTATTATTTTCGATCATTTTAAAGAAAATAAATTGTAATGCAAATCTATCTTAAATTAAATTTTTATAAATTTGTAATCTTGTTAATTAATTCTTTTATGAAAATAAATATTTATTAAATTCTAATTTATTTTTTTAATGATTTAAATTAATTTTAATAACTGTAAATTATAATTATGAATATTTAATTATATTTCAAATTATTTTAAGAATATTTATAATTATTTTAAAAAAACAATAATATTGTAATTATTACTAAACTTTATTTAACATTAACATTCAAAATATTATTGCTATTTTAATTATTAAAGTAAATGCATATTCACAAATTTATTTCTAATAAATATATTTAAATTAATTTTAATAAATGTAAATTATAATTATAAATATTTAATTATCTATCCAATTATTTTAAGAATATATATTTAATTAACACTTGGGGCATTTTGGTCATTACAATAAAATTTACAAAATCAATCCATCATTTTAAAATCATACCAAAAACCATGTTATTTATATCACCATATTATTAATTCATATATCTCATTTTTTAATCACTCTAATTATTAATCATTTACTTATCTCATCACACGTACCAAACGGAGCCTTGGTATATTAAAATTCAAGCTCAACGCACAATCTCAACTTTAGATTCGAGTAGCCTTCTTAAATTTTAGATATTTGTGGGCGCTTTTGTTTTTATCTCTACACACAATGTCTGTTTATTTTTAGTAAAATCAAATGATGGATTAAGGATACCAATTGTGGAACAATTTAAGAGTTCACAAAGGAGAATGGAAAAACTAAATAACTTGAAAATAAGATGAATTATATTGTGGATCTACATGTGACAACATCAACATGTTGTAATGGTAAATCGACTTCGAATTCAAATGAAATTTTTTTAAAACTTTATGCTTTAAACCAAAATTTGAATCGATTGGTCCGGGTACGGTTATAACCCACACAAATTGATTCATGAAATATTCCATTTGCTTCAATAAATACACATTTAAAGAAGGATAAATAAATCCAAACCATTGTAGAATATGTACAAGGGAAAAAGCAATGTCTTGTCCATTTGAAAATTTTAGTTTGAGATGTCTTTTCTTGGCAAGCTGAAAGATTGTTCCTTTTGATTATTTGCTTGCGATCGTTGCTTTCTTTTTATGTCGTACACTGTTCACCATTCATTGACCATGGAAGATGATGTGAATCATACGAGTGGACTTCTATAGGCTCAAATAACTTTAGAGGATGGAGGGGCCCTTGAATAAAGGGCAAAAGAAGAAATTTGTTTTTTTTTTTTTGAAACAAGAAGAAATTTGTTAGAATAAAAAAAGAGTGAATAAAATTCGAATAATTTTTTTAAAAAGAAATTGTGGATTAGATCAATTGAAAGTGACTTAAGATAGATTAGTGACTAAATTGATTCTCAATCAGTTGAGTGCAATAACCTAAGGGCATGAATATCTTATGCAATCTAATGAGATAACAGTGGGGTTTTTTTTTTTTTTATAAATAATTTAAAAATAAAAATTTATTTCAAAATTAATTTAAAATAAAAAATTACACAAATACTGTAATCCGTGCTTACGAAGCACGGATGTTCGGTACACGTGAGCATTATCTGCGTTTCGTAAGCACGGATGCTCCACCGTGGCGGAGCATCCGTGCTTCGTAAGCGCGGATGCTCCACGGTGGAGCACCATGTCGATTATCCGCGCTTTGATAATGCTCACGTGGACTACCCTTACCGTTCGTTTCAGCATGTACTTCAACTTTTTGAAAAGTTTTTTCTGAATTTTGAAAAACTTTCACGTTATTTCTGATTTTTGAAAAACTTTCACGTGACTTCTGATTTCTGAAATATGTCAGAGAAATTATTGAAAAGATTACTTTTTTTTTTATATTTTTTTATACACCTTTAGTACTCTATATAATGCTTTGAAGTTCAAAATAAGTTGTATAAATTCTCTCTTCGTTTCTGAAAAATATTTTCAGTATCCTTCTATATTATATTCGAGCATTCATATTAAATTGTTCTCTCAAATTTCCTCGTCAAAATGTCTAATATGGATGTACCCTTATATTTTGGTGGTCATGTAGTTATCGATAAAGGATCGGTTGAATATAATATTCCATTTGTTAGACCGATACGAGTATCACGATCTATTAATTTGTTAGAGTTTATTAAAGTTGTTCATAAAATATTAGGAATCGATCCAATGAAGTTTTCTCTGAGGTTTTCAACCAAATATTCATTCATGGAGAGAACATCTTGGAATGAAATTCAAGTCAATCTCATTGATGACGATGCTTTACAGTTCATAATGCAATGTGACAATATGAATATGTTGCATTTATACGTGGAAGCAAATTCAATTGAGCATCATGTTGGATTTGATGACCCTGAATCCTACGTTCCACATGCATCCGATTCAGGGTTCAATAACCAACCCGGTACTTCTACATATTGTGGTTTCCATGATCTAGAATCTTATGTTCCACAGGTTACTGAAGGACTCGATAATATAAATTTCGATGATTTAAGTGGGTCTTGGGATCAATATATCAATTCTCGTCGGAACAAAATCGTACTCCATATTGGCGGAATCCAACATTAGATATGAGTGCTCGTTGTCCGGATCTGGCCACTAATGATGATATTTGGAGGAGTGATTTTGAACCCGATAAGTCATATAGCGAGTCTGAAGAAGAAGAAGTGAATGATGATGATGAAGTGAATACATTTTCAAATCCTGATGAGGGGACATCAGCTCGACAACCACCTCGTGACACTTTATAGAGGCAGACCGTACCATTTCTTTCAAACACTTCTGAAATTCCATCATTTTTCAATAATTTTTTTGGGGAAGAGCCTCTTGATTCTGTCGATGTACCTTCTGGAATGCAAACCAGCTATTATAATCCGGAGATAGGTGAATTATGCGTTAATATGTTATTTAAAGATAAAAAGGATCTTATTGCATCTGTGAAGGACTATTCATTTAGAGTTGTCAGGCGTGAGTACCGTGTCGTGGATAGCACACGCAGCTTGTGGAAATTACGTTGCAAAAATCTTTTTTTTTTACAGTCATTTGTCGATCGGGACTTCGCGCTTCTTTGAAGGCCAAAACTGGTTATTGGAAAATAAAAAAATATGACGGGCCTCACACATGCATGTATATCTACCTCTGTTGGTATAGACCATAAGAATTTGAACAGTGATATGGTGGCACATACGCTATTGGGAGTTGTTCGTTGTTCGTTGTGATCCTTCGTACGAGATTAAGTATATCATCGAAAATATGAAAGATAAATATAGATATCAAATATCGTATTCGAAGGCATGACGAAGTTTGAAACGTGCCATGGAAATTGCTTATGGTACATGGGAGAGCTTCGTTCAATTACTTCCAAAATATATGCGTGCTTTGTCCAAATATAATCCGAGAACAACTGTGGAGTGGAAGCATCTCAGAGCCAACACTGCAATGAGTAAGACACTGAACTATGTTTTCTGGGCATTCAGGTCGTGTGTTGATGGGTTTCGGCATTGTCAAAAAATAATTAGTGTCGATGGTACACACTTGTATACCAAATACAAGCACAAAATGTTGATCGCTGTCACTCTGGATGCGAACAATCAGGTTCTACCGCTAGCATGTGCTATTGTGGATGAAGAAACATCATATTCTTGGAAATGGTTCTTAGAAAACCTAGGAAGACATGTTGTTCGTGGTGAAAATGATGTATGTCTTATTTCTGTTAAGCATAAGGGTATCGTGCGAGCAACTGAAGATCTACCATATTTTCAGCCTCCTTATGGTTTGCATTGTTTTTGTTTGAGAAATGTGTGTTCAAACTTTAATGCTAAATTCAAAGACGTGCATTTGAAATATTTATGTTGGCCGACGGCAGGCACACAAAATCAAATTTGTAAGTTTGAAGCAATAATGGAGGCAATCAATGTAGAGCCCTTACCCGATACACTACTAAACAGACTAATAAACATGCAACATTAAACTTAATAACAACAATTAAACAGCGGAAATCAAATAACTTAATCATCTTACAACCCAAACAAAACAGAACAACAACTAAACATTAATACAACCATATCGAAAACATAATTCTGAACGAGAAAACGATAAACCACACAAAACCTCCACTGGATCACCATAAAAAACCCAACTGCTCTAGCCACTACCCTGTTCGTCCGAATCCGTTTAACCTAAGACATGCCCCGTGGAATGGGGTGCCCAAGATGAAAACAAGGACGTGAGCGACAATCGCCCAATACGAGAATGTACGAGTATACAAACTGATATGATGCATGCAAAAATGCAATATGCTCGGATATCAAAGATCAAGTCGAGAATCTCATGCTTAGTCTAGAGGCGCCTGAGTGTGTAGTCTCTGATCTGCCCTAGGCATGTTTTGGCTCCCACACTCATCATCAAGACGTGGACCTACAATGTCCAGTCATCAGAGCCTGTGGGTCTTGTCGGACACTTTAGCTCTCGATGCCCCATCGTCCACAATATAGAATAGGGCTGAGCGGCCCCAACAAACGAGGTATATCTCAAAATATATCAGGCTCAACATGATATGTCATGCATAATATGCCAAAACAGTAAAACATGTATCATGCAACAGATAAATATACAGCATATAAGTGTGTATACTACGCTTGGATATCTAAGTCAGTACATCACGTACCTCACTAAAACAATCTGACAAATAGCTCTTAACCTAGACAATACCAACAATATGAAATCACTATCAAACCAGATTCTGAATTACAAAACATGCTATAAAGTTCTTCCTAAAGGCTTTAGGATTATACCTGCGTCCGTTGTCAGCCCGCTGACGATGTCTCGATCTCAGTTCACCGACTCCCCCTCGAGTCGACACTAGCTCCGAAACTTCCCGACACCAAAGTGCCCTAGAAACTGGCTAGAAAACCTAAGGTATAAGGCAAGAACTCTCTCTGAATGAAGCGGTGTAGGAAACAAAAGAAATCAACTTTCATTTATAGGCTATATCCGGACTATTTCGGAAATCCGAATCAATCTTATCTACCACGTGTCAGAATCTCATTCGTCTGGTTGGATTTCTCGAGATAATGTAATCGGAAGTAGATTGGGTTATCCATTTAAAATTCGGTGGATCCAACATAGTAATCCCAAATTATCAATTCGTTAATAATACTTAATTAACAACTCTTTAATTATCTCTTAATTAATACTTCATTCAAAATAAGAATTCGGGTCATTACAATCAAGCAAAAAAACATTTTGGTGCACAGATATTTGGATGGAATTGCGAAAGAAAAATGAAGTTTGTCTCATGACAGTGGTTGGTGTCGTGGGGTGATGACAACCAATATGTCGGATTGTTTAAATAGTGTGTTGAAGGGTGCTCGTAGACTTCTTATATCTGCGATAGTACACTTGACATTTCTGAGGTGCGTACAATATTTCATTGAACGTGTGACAAGAGGTGGTCGTGTGGTTCAGGAAAATCAGCTGTGGTCAGATTATGCATGTCGGAAGTATGAAAAATGGGCGAGAAAATCTAGTGAACATCGTGTTGCCAAATATGATGTACGTGAGCAACCTGCTTCGGTTGCAACTGTAGGAAGACCAAGTCGTGGCCAACATATGCAAGTGGTCAAGTTGTTAACGAGTGATTGTTCATGTGGTAAATGGACGATTTTCGGCATCCCATGTTCCCATGCTATTTGCACCGCTAAGTGGCACTCCTTGGATCCCACGACACTTGTGGACCCATGGTATAACATATCTGAGTATTTAGCTACGTACGAGGGCAGATTTCAACCTCTTGCAGATGAGCGATACTGGGATCCTCCAACTTTCGAGTTGCACCACAACCTGGTTAGACGTGAAAGAAGAAGAGTTGGTAGAGACAGAACAACTCGCTTGAGAAATGAGATGGACACACCGGTTCTTAGAGAGAGACGACAACGATGAAGGTGTAGGTAAATCACCACGAGCAATAAGAAAGATTGAATGTTTACTGTAACGATATAAAACAAAATCCTTATTCGAAGGCAACAAATTTTTTTTCGTAATATTTACAAGTTTTTGCATATGAATTATTTTGTTAAATTGTGATCACACATTTTAAGTAAACTAGTTATAGTTAAAAAAAAATACAGTTGGACACCATGTCGCCTGGTCTCCCCTATGCTAAATTAAAATTGACTAACATATCATTAAATCTCATCATGTTTATTAACCAAGAACTCGCAATTTTTCTATTTCCTTTTTGAAGTGATAAATAGAACTTTATTATCTATTATTGATTTTAATAGATCAATTCAAAACCAAGTAAAAAATAATACATGCAAACAAGGTTCGAACAAGACTACAATAAATCACAAACAAACACGATGAATTAATTAAATGAAAATTGAAAACTCCAATAACATAGGTTCGAACAAGACTACATCGATCTCTAGGAAATAAAATTAGTTCATACTCGAATCGAGATCACAACAAAGCCTGTTTGTAATCATTAAAAGCGTAAAAGTAAATAGCCGAATTAAAAACGTGCTCGGGTGGTAAAAGTGTGTCAGTTCTCGCCGTCACCATCATCGGCATCCTCATCCTCATCCATGTGCTGGGGTGGTGCCTGTGAAGAAGGTCCCGGGTACTGGGGTGGCCATACAGGCGGCTGGGGAAACATCGGATCATCTAGACCTATAGGCGAAAACCACTAAGCGAGCACGGAAGTGAAATCCATCATATAGCCCATCAAATGGCCGGTGCGGAACTGAAGTGAATCCAGCACCTGGAGCTGCTCAACCAGTAACCTCCTATGGTCCTGCATCTCGGTCTCTAGTCTCCAAATCTGTCTCCCCCACTCGATCTGGTTGCTGCAGGTTGTGGTGGTGGCAGAAGTTGTTTCTGTGGCCTCTCCTCGTCGTCCGGATACTCATGGGGTATATAAGAAGCTACTCCAAAGTAGGCAACAATTGGGGCCTTCGGCTTTAGAACTTGTTCATCAGGTGTCCATGACATGCCGGCCTGTCGGCACAGCTCAGTAAAAATTTGAGGACATGGAATAGCAACAGACAAGTGCAACCTGCGCCGGCTCTCATAATTGATCCATGAATGATTTTACTTTGCGCTGACTCTCATAACCTGCGCTGGCTCTCATAACCCTGCGCCGGCTCTCATAACCTTACAACCTGCATCGGCTCTCATAACCCTGCGCCGACTCTCATAATTTATCCATGAATGATTTTACCCAAATCAATAGATTTTCCCCTCAGAATAGCAAAGACAAGTGCAACTTTGTCTTTGGTCACATCATAATAGTGCGGGGACGGGAGAATCCGGGCCAATACGAAGGACGTCCAAGCACTTGCATTAGGTCCTCTGTCGGATTTCTTTACAGATATAGGACCACTCGAGCTCAGTTTGCAAAAAGCGCCTGCTTCACATGTGGTACGAATGACATCTGTATAATCGACCCCCTCTTCGAGCAATACACTGTACTTGTCACGGTCGAAGCTTGGCATTTGATAGATCATGTTAATCGTTCGAGAGTCAAAAGACACCAATTTACCTCTCACTAAAACTTTAGACTCGTCATGACGTATCTGGAGGTTTGCATTGAATTCACGCACAATCGAGATAACGACATCCAAAGGAAGGTGAGAAAATTCAACTCATTGTCGTCGTACCAGTTCCTCAACAATAACACCATGTTCAACCGACAAGTTAAATCCCCATTCCGGGATGATGGATCTTGTCATAGAACTTTCATAGATTTGTTGGGCCTCCTCATTCAAAAACCTATGAGAATCAAAACTTGAGGATGAAGAAACACCTTTTTTCGATTTCTTTTTCGGAGCCATGTAATTCAATAATTCAAAGCTCACACCCACACACAAAATTCAAACAATCGAGGAGCCAAGATCATTGATAATCGCACCCCACCGTGCTTCACAGCAAATCTAATCAACTCACAACACCAACCAATCTAGTTACCGATGCCACATACAAACCCAGTCACAACACAATTCACAAAATCAACAATTCCCCATATAGACCGAACACAAATTCTAGCTAATCTCAAGATTTGAACAAAATCTATATACAACTCTTGCTTGCACCACAAAGCGACCGAAAATCGGAGTATGTTCGGAAGTCACGACGGTTTCAGAGGAGTGCAGCGGCGGAAGGCTTTCAGCAGACGGAGCGGCTGTTTTTCAGAAGAGGGAGCGGCTGTTTTTCAGAGGCTTTTCAGAGGAGGGAGGCGGCTGGTCTTTTGGAAGAGGGAGGCACTGTTTGATTTTATGAAATCAGGGTTCAGCACTCTTTTTTTTATCAGAGCACGTGCATATGCGCGCCCTAAACCAGCGCATATGCGCTGAAATCTCTGCCTCGAATCGAGATAGATTTTGTCATGTCGCTCATATGCGCGCCTCTGTATTGCGCATATGCGCGACCTCCTCTGCCTTCCGAGCTGGGGCTTGCCCATGTGCGTGACAATAGATCGCGCATATTTTGAAATTTAATTTTTATTTATTTATTTTTATTCTTTTTTATTTATTTATTTTTTTCACAGCTTCAAAAATAAAATAATTCAAATCAATACTCGAATGGAGATAATTAAAATTAACAAATAAAGGATTAAAATAAAATAAATTAAACAAACGATTGTTAAAGATAATTGTGAGTTGTCTCCCACACAGCGCTTGGTTTGAGGTGTATGTTTATATTATTGAATTTCGCTATGGTTTAACTGTGTTTCTTTGTCTTTTTCGAATATATGATCACTAGAGTGCAAACTCGAATACCTCTACTGATGTCAAACAAAACATATTGTACTCTATCTAAATCAATTAAAACAACTTGTAGAAATAATAGAATTTAGACGATGCAACGATGCAACAATGCAAACAGTACAACAATACAAATGATATAGTTACAATCAAATAGAAGAATCATCATCAAAATTACAATGATACAAATGGCTCCCTGTTCCACAATCAGGTGGATTGCGTCTTCTCGTCCCTCTACGCAATATAACATCTTCAGGATTTTTCTCATTCGAGTAACCTGGAAAAGTGATAGGTGAAACAACATTCTTCTGTGGTCGAATGTCATGCACAAGATGCTGAGGACCAACATTAAGCAAATTTGTAAAAATTTGTATGTTCGACCAAGAAGGAGTCTGAAAATCCTGCTGACCAAACGAACGAAAGTCAGCAATCCATGAATCACTTAAAAAACTAGGTTGAGTAGTAGATGTTTCTGCAATATTCAACTCAGTTGACGGAATAGTAGTAGAGGTTCCTGCAAACCCACTTGGTTGCCTAACCATGTCACTTTCCCACCCGATTGTTGACTGATGCGAAAAAGGAGAAGACGTACTGAAATTTTGTTGGACATTAAATTGTCCGACAAAAGTATTGTACGGATATGGTTGAAAACCAACGACTGTAACTGTAGGTGATATGGTGCGTACAGTTATTCGATTATACCATTGGAAGTAGTCTTCGTCAGTTTGCATCGATCGCCCGTGTCGTACCCCTTTAGCAACATATCTCAACCTACGATTCCAAATTGAATTTCCATGATAATCTCTCCAATTGGTGTTTCGATGACTTGTTTTCGTGATATTATGCAGATCATCATTGTCGACGGCAGACACTGGAATTGATTGACGTCTTCGGAATTGTCGCATCACCCGATTAGGACGATGCATCTCCACGATATCAAAGAAAATAAGAGGACAAACACATCGCCATATTTTGTTGTCGTATGAATCTATAATCGTCTTTACATCTATGTCATTCTTCTGGTAAACGATCCAATTATACTGTAAAAAATACAAACGTTCAAATTAAAAAATCATTTAATCAAAAAAATATAACCTTCATTTAATCAATATTAAATATTGAACATTCAATAATACCTCATTATGATTCATACGATCTAGAGAATCACTTATAATTCTTACAGAATGTGTTGGCGAATGTGTGTAACTAAATTCAATTTTTCACCTATAATTTAACAAAAACAATTACATATAAAAAATTTATAAGAGATATACATGATATTACCACAATAAGTTTTAAATATTACCATGCACCATATGGAGAAACTTGAATAATAGCATCTGGATCAATGAGAGGTACAACTAATGTTAACCCATCTCGGTCGAGGTTAACACATTTAATCCTGCTCCATGCCCATATCTGCTTATAATAATAAAAATAGTTCAACAAAATTAACAAAAAATTGTGTTAAATAATCACATTACATTAATTATACCTGTAGGATATATAAAGGTCCAGCCATTGTAGTCTTCTCTATACGTGACGCGTTACACAACTCACAGTATAGAAATGCTAAAATTGCACTACCCCAACTATAAGACTTTACGTTATCAATATCCCATAGCAGTTGCAAAAATATTAGTCTAGCAGACCCTCCTTATCAAGAATGTCTGCGAGAATATCATAGGCACACTGTTAAACCAGAAGAAAAAATCCAAAGATGGTGTGAATGCTCGCAAATATTTGATGCATTTAAAAATTAGAGAAGAATTACATCCTCAAGAAAAGAGAGAAAATAAATATCACTTGTCTGTTGCACCTTACACATTGTCTAAAAAGGAAATGGATATATTTTGTTCTAGGTTGAAGAAAATAAATTTACCCGATGGCTATAGCTCAAATATTGGCAACTGTGTTTCTTTAGAAGAGCGTAAACTTATTGGGCTGAAATCTCATGAGTGTCATGTTCAAATGCAACAATTGATATCGGTAGCATTGAGAAATCTTCTACCGAAAGGTCCACGTAATGCTATATATCTGTTGGGTGCATTTTACAATGAATTATGTCAAAGAGTGCTAGATAGGAACCGTTTAGAACAACTCGAGGAGAATATTGCTGAAATTCTATTCATGTTTGAAAGATATTTTCCACCCGCTTTCTTCACCATCTCAGTTCATTTGACAATTCATTTAGCAAGAGAGGCTCGCTTGTGTGGGCCAGTCGAATTCCGCTAGATGCATCCATTTGAAAGGTAATAAATAGTGATTTATCTTTTTGACAAATTATATATATAAAATGGTATAAAATTTGCTATCAACAATTCATTCATGTGAATTTTACTTTGTGTTTTAAATTTATGAAAACACTGAAAGGGTTTGTGAAGAACCGAGCAAGACCGGAAGGTTGCATAGCTGAGTGTTACCTCGCAAAAGAATGAATGATATTTTGTAATGCTTACATAAAAAAAGCTTCTATTATTGGTGTTCGTTATAATCGGAATGATGATTTGGAAAATGGATTAGTGGAAGGTCGCTCAATTTCTAAAGGGAAAGAAAAGATATTAGAAGACCACGTGTTGCAAGCCGCACATCAATATGTGTTGTTCAATAATACAGAAGTTGACCTTACTTACAGTTAGTATAGTTAATTTTTAAGATTATATTATCTTTGATTTATTACATACCTCGTATATTCTAACATCTCCCTTCAATGATTTTAAATAGGATGCACATTGAGGAGCTTAAACAAATAGATCGTCGTTTCTTAAGTAATGAGACGTCGTTACAAAAGCAACATATGGAAACATTTGCTGAATGGTTATCAAAACAGGTTCTTCATAATTCTTCATGCCGAATTCAATGACTAGCTCATGGTCTAAGAAAGCAAGTTACAAGTTATACGGGTTATATTATAAATGGACATCGATTCCATACAGTTGATGTTGGAAGGTCGACACAAGATAGTGGTGTCTCAATTGAAGCCGATACTATTTGTCAATCTAATACTAATGATTATTCACATACAGTAGGAAGACTATCATACTATGGGGTTATACGAGATATTGTTTTGCTATACTAGTATTCTTTCAAAGTTCCTGTTTTTAGGTGTGATTGGGCCAATCCTGGACCTCGTATCAAAATTGAAGATGGTTTTACACTCGTCAACTTACACCACGGACTAAAAACTTTTGAAAGTGATCCTTTCATTTTGGCATCACAAGCAAAGCAAGTTTTCTATTCTAGTGACGATGATGAGTCAAATTGGTATGTGTTGCTAAAGGCGCCGCCTCGGGGTATTCATAACATGAATGTGGTTGAAGAGGACGCATATACGTCATCAACACCTCTTGGTGTGTACCGACTTGAAATTAACATTACTGAGAAATAACCATATGCAAGGAATGAGTGTGATGGAATTGATGTTACTGAGACATGACTGAAATTTTCAGTTGTAGATTTTATAGTTATTTATTTTGATTGATATATGTTCTTTGTAAGTTATACAACTCTTTACTTACTGTTGCAATAAATTTGTTTGTTTTGTTTATTTTTAGCTATGTATCATGTCATACAACATATTTGATTGGTTCATTACATAGCATTGAAAAGATAAGTAAAATGGGCAAAAAACGTAGCAAAGCATCTGCAGATGAAATTCAAGTGATATTATCTTATATTTTACATCGTTGTTTATTTTAATAAAGTACACTTATACATTTCAATAGCTCTTTTTGTTATTTTACAGGAACACGTAGCTAGTAGGTTTCCAGGAATGAACACTAACAATTCAGCTAATTCATCCCAAGATTTTCAAGATCAAGAACTGATTGATGACAACAAACCTGATAAGAAAAAAGGTCGCGGAGCATCAAAGTTGAAAATGATTAGTGGTCAAGACAAGCGCAAAGAGGTGGAGCGTAATGAGTTAGGACAACCGATTGGAGATAATTCAGTTACATACGCTTCTTTTCTAGGTTGCATGATAATGGAATTTGTGCCATATACATTGGATGGATGGAATGACATAGATGAAGAAGTGAAAGATGGATGTGGAGTTGTCTTCAGGTAATATCTTCAGTCACTTCATTTTTCATTTCAATTTTTATTTTAAGTTGTAGAAATATTTTCATGTTTCTATATACAGATGAATTATAAAGTTGAGGATTGAGAAAAAAAACCAATTTTTCAAAAGTTAGCTAAATTGTGGCGTGATAGAAAATTCAAACTTCAAATACTTGTACGAGAAGCTAATACAAGTCGAGTGGCTTCACGAAATCTCAGTCTTTTGAAGCCCGAATTTATGGACCAAAATCAGTGGGACTTGTTTGTAAAGAGGACACTATCACGTACCTTTCAAGTAAGTATTAGTTCACTTTTCTTATGGGTATGAAACAATATTCGATTGTGGTAATCCTCTTCCATGCAAGAATACCTACCTTTCAAGTAAGTAGTAATTCACTTTTCTTTTAGGTGTCAAATTATATTTATTAGCATATCATGATCTAGATGTAATTGATAATGGAATATAATGCTTGTTAGATATATATGCGATAACCGCATATATAATGTTTATTGCTAACCTATTGCGTCATCTCTGTATTTATTTGTTCTTTCTGCTTCTTTGCCCTAGCCCAATATCTATATTTAATATCTACATTTGTAATGATTCCACCATTATAGGTTAGCAACTTATCATGATTGTTACTCTAGCTCGGGGTTACATTGCTTCTTTTTGTTGCAATTCACTTGTTAATACTTGTAATTAATATATTGGTTATGTTATATCTCAGGAAAAGAGTGCAAAATTTAGAGAAATGAGGGAAAAACAAGACCACATTCACACAATGTGCCGGAGAGGTTATGCTCGTTTGACTCACATTATGGTTAATATATTTTTTTAAATTTTCTAATTTAAGTAACAAGTAATGGTATATATATACATCTTTTGAATTTATATATTTCTATATTTAAGGAGAAGACAACTCAGGGAGAAAAAAAATACAAGATCACAAGTTTGGATTGAAGGGAACAACCAAAAAAATGGAGAACCTATTACTCAAGCTGTTGGAGAAAAAATGGTAATAGAATTATGTCTTTTTTATTTGCATAAGATCCTAAGAAAAAAATGACAAACCTAAATTTGTTTTTTTCTCAGAAATTATCTTTGTTATTTGCAGAAACAAATACAAGAATGTCCACCTGAATCTCAAAACACAACTAACGTTGCTAATGATGCAATTAGCCTTGTGTTTGGCAAGAAAACTCGAGGTAGAGTGCGTGGGATGAGCTTTGGAGTTACACCATCAAAAGTTGGAGCTTATGTACAGCAAAATGGCACTGTTAAACAACTTCAAGATATGGTGCATAACCTTCAACAAGAAATTCAAGAAATGAAGTCCATGTTTTTACAAAGTATGAGACAACAAAATCAACAATGACACGTTAGTAATTAAATAACATACAAAATCAGTTTGATATATTGCACACTTAAAAGCTTTTTGATTATCATGAAGACATGCTTGACACAATTTGTTTGTAAACTTAGGTTGCTAGTGGTGGCATTGTTAGCGGTATTGGGAATGAAGTTGGTAGCAATAGTGATATCAATATTGGTGCAAAGAAAATTTGTGATTTTGATAATGTTAAAAAACATCTTGCTACAGCTTAGGTAACTATCTTAAAATTATGTGTTTCTAAACTACAAGATTTTTACAAAATAAGAATTGTAAAATTAACAAATTTGTATTGTTTCTTTGCCGTCAAATTTGAAGAATGTGAGTTGTTGAGATATATGTGCTAATAGTAAATGTAAGTTGCTTCATTAGTCTGTTGATGGATTAGTTGTTGCAGAAGGTCGAATTGCATCTACAGATCCAAACACAAAAGTGCATGATGTTGTTCTTGGTAGATCTTGTTGGAAAGTTTGGGTTGATAAGATTTTGGTAGAGAAGGTGGATCTAATTCGACCAAATGATGAAATGCAGTTTCTAGATGACGCAATAGGAAGCATGGTCGCATAGTTATTTAAATTTGTAGTATTGTGTGATTGATATAGATTCTACATATTTTCGTGAATTGAAAATTTAATTTTTGCTATGTTCTAACTATTTTGTGACAGATTTTGTATCTTGAGACTTTCTGTTTTGGTAAATATGATGAAAAAGAATGACTTTTATTAATTTTGTGTGTGGATTATACTTATTATACAAAATTGATTTCTCGTTTATGTGAAAAATCGAGTTTTTCCACGTTCCAAGCGCCGCGGCGCTGATCCAGAAGCGCCTAAGCGCTAGGCAGAAGAAATCGAATTTTTTTTTTTACAGATTTTCTTTCAACGGCGTGCAAACATACGCCGTTGATGTTCTTATCCACAACGTGCGATGTACACTGTTGATGCTTGTATCAACGACGTATAATGCGAGCTATAGATACAATTATTCGCAGTGTGAGAACACGGGGTTTTACGATCCGAAGAAAATCAAGTAAGTAATACGAACTTGGAGATTAACTCAAACTAAGCTCGAAAATTTTCGTTCCAACTAGATAACTTTGATATTAACTTAAATTTTCATCGAATTTAACACGAGGAAATAACTTCAAAGCTCGGAGATCTACTCAACGGGAGGCCAAGCTACAAGTAATCGTATCCATCAAAGTATTGTCCCGAGAGGAGTAAAACCCCAGCTCAAGGACCCGATCTGTCAGCTCAAAGCAGCTCAACCAAGCTTGTCCTAACAAGACCAAAAAGGGAACTATAAGTTGAGCCAAGAGTTTGGACAAATTAAATGTGCAGGAAATAACCTTTGCGTTAACCCATGAAGAAGCTGCAGGAGGAGCTAAGGGCTAGGACATCTTTAATATGCAAAGAATGACTCTTGATGCTTGGTATGCTTTGACCACCATTATGAGTACATTTACTTCTTTCTTGGGAGACAAGGTTTCGGCCATGGCTAGATGAGCGGACAAGTTTTGGTCTATAAATATGTGGCACCACGCATTGTAAAACCTCACAAAAACCAAGCAAGAAAATTCGGTTTCCTCTTCCCCACCCTACAAAGCTTTCGGCCGAAATTAAAGAAGAAGGAGGAGCTCGTGCTGTTCAAGTGTTAGAGTTTCTACGTCGAAGCGCTGCTGAAGTGAAGACAGTGATTGAAAAGAATACGTCAAGGTGCTGCAGAATTTTCGAGAAACAAGGTGTCAAAAGTTCACAAATTTTGAACCTATTCCCAAAATACAAGTAAGTGGGCTTTTGATTAAGTATTTGTTTCTATTTTGAACTTTGAATAAAAGTAATATGATATGCTTATAAGTATGATCATATTTTCGAAAATTGTTACCTGTTCTGTTTAAAAAAATTTCGATCGATTATGTATTTCTTCTATGCTTCGAATTCCTTTGATTCCGCTGTGTCTGTCTAGAAATCTGAACTCTGAAAATATGATAAGTTTTGTCTGTTGTCTCTGAATTCTGTGTACACTGTTACGATTCGAAATTGAAATGGGACGAGAATTGTAATTATGTTTGGCCCCCATTGGTAGGTATAAAACCATGTTCTGTCTGGCCCCCATCGGTGGGTATAAAACCGTGTTCTGGCCTCACCCCTTAGAGGACTAACATATTGGGGACAATTTGACCATGAATATGAGATGAGTAACAGTGTTGTGTTTTGTCTGTTCTGAAATGATCTGAATTGTTTCTGTTCTGTTCTGAATCATTTGATAAGTTTCGTATTTTATTCGTTTCGTTTCCGTCTGGTTAAGATAAGAATATAAATTTTGAAAGCATGCTAAAGGAAATTTTTAAAGATTAAGTTCTATATGTATCTTGGAATGAATCGACCCCCACTTGCTGAGTGTTTTCCAAAACACTCACCCCCTTACAAATTTCAGATAAAAATGAAGAACAAATAAATGAGGAAGAGCAGGAAGCTTTCTGGGGTTGGTGATCGATGGTCAAGAGCAAGAATCAAGTTATCCCTTTTGTTTAGTTTTCCGCATTTCGCAACTCTGATGTATTTTATTTCATTGTAATTGTAAGACAATACTTTATCTATGAAAAAGACTGGTTTGATTTGATACGAGGCTTTATTGTTTTCAATATAATTGTTAAACAATGCCAGATGTCACCGATGCTTCGGACACGAGGCGTGACATTTAAGTGGTATCAGAGCCGCCAGGTTCATAATCCTGCTGGTATTTTGACAGACAAAATTTGGCGAAGTCAAATTTTGGCAAAAGCTTAGTGTATCCCAATCTGAATCCAACTTTCATTTGTTCCCTAAATTTTCGATCAACTTCAAAAATATATCCCCTCAATCGTTTCGCAACTCTTAGTATCAAAAATTTTCCACGTCAACTTTGTTCTATTATTTGTGCCTTTCTATCCTTTATACGACTCTGATATTTTACTTCGATTTTATCCTAGGACATGGCTGCTCCACGTACTCGCGCTCAGGCTGCCCTTCGTATGCGTCAGCTTACCATCGATAATCAAGCTAGGGAGATAGCAACTTTGAAGGCGCAACTGGCTAAGGAGAAACTGGAAAAGCAGCAACTTAGTGAGATCAGGCACATACTAGAGATTGACGTACATTGATTGACTCATCACTTGGACCTGGCTGAGAGCCAACTTCTACAGATACCGACTGATTCGACTCGCATTGCGCGCTTAGCTTCACTAAACAAGGATCTGCGAGAAAGAATTGAGACAGAGAGAGAGCGCGCTACTCAGACTCGTCAGCGTCAGGAAGATTTCAGCGCCAAGCAAGAGTGGTACATCTCAAAGCTCCACGGCACTATGGACAGACTCCAAGATCAGAACAACTATTTGCAATTGGTAATAGAGAACATGGAGGAAGAGGAAAAAGCACCGATCGAGGTGGCTGATGACGACAGTGACAGCGACAGCGACGGAGGAGAGATGATAGATTAGATTAGTATCAAGATTATAATAAAAGTATCTGGATTGTAATAAAATTGTGATTAAGAAAATATTATGTGTATCAAATTATTTTAAATGAAACTTTCTATTATCTTATTGCATATTTAAAAAATTGGATGAGTATACTATCAATAAAATTGTGTTTTTATATTTATAGGAAAACAAACATGGATCTTCAAAGCATTATAAATGAGCTTCAAAAACAACTTCAGGAAAAGGAGACAGAAATTAAAACACTGAAAGAAAAAAAAAAACTTGAGAGAGACAACTACCAGCTGGATGGGAATAACGTATGCATGATGGAGGATCTTCGTGAAGCCAGAGAGGAAGAAAAGAAACTACGCGAGGACGTTAGACGTTATGCTGCCTATCATCTAGAGTCGGAGCGTCGACACGAGATCACCAAGCAAGAAGTAAACAAAGCTCAGGATAGGATTCTTACACTCCAAATCCGGGATGACAACCTTCTCAAAACACAACGCCGTCTTGAAGAACGGATCGAAGAATAAGAAATTGATGAAAAAGTAAGCCAATCAACAATACAGGAGCTTCAGGAGCAAGTAAACAACCTTGACCACCACAACACACAGTTGCAAAATCATATTGATCAGCTACAAAATAACATGATCAATATGGAGGAACTCTTGGAACAACTTGAAGCTAACCAAGAAGAAAATCCGATTGTAGAAGAAGAGATTAATGAGGCAGTAGGAGACGGTGAAGTCATAGACGAGTAGGGAGAGAACTCTAGATTAAATATCAATTGTAACCAGAACTATCTGATTAATCATTTATTAGAAACTTTTGGGTTGTATGAAAATTTTACAAATTAATTAAAATATTTCTTTAATTAAATATTGTGACAAACAAATTAATAAATTACATGTTTATAGGATATGGCAGGCAGACCACCCCGAAACAACCGTAACCCTCGTGGTGCTAACCAAAATGAAAATCCACCACCACCAAGAGTGAATCTCAGTCAAGAAGACATGATGGCGATAGCTACTATCGTAGCCGCGACATTGCAAGAATTCGTGAACCCATTGGCTAACGCGATCCAACCACCCCAAGCACCACAACCTCATGTAATTAAATACCATTATGAATCTCTGAGAAGAAATCGAGTTCCAACCTTCGATGGGAACCCAGACCCGGAAGACAGCCACAACTGGCTGAAGAATATCGAAACACAACTGCATTTACTGGAAATACCTGAAGAACTGAGAGTGGAAGTTGTAACACTGTTTTTGGAAGACCGAGCTAGGAAATGGTGGGAAACTGTGTCACCATATCTAGCAGAAATGGAAGAAATCACATGGCAGGTTTTCAGAAGAGAATTTTTGAAACAATACTATCCAGCCGAGTTTCGTCTGCAGAAGCTGAATGAGTTTGAAAATTTCAGGCAGACACCGGAGATGACAGTAATGGAATATACCTCGAAATTTAATGACTTGGGAACCTACGTCCCGACAATTATGTCAGATGAAACCTTGAAGATGCATCGTTTTAAGAAAAGGCTGAACAGCCGGATTCAATCGGCTTTGGCAGTGTTCAAACCAAACAAATTTGCTGATTTGATGGGCGCGGCAATGAGCGCGGAAACAAATATTAAGCGCCGTGAAGAAGAAAACAGAAATAAGAGACCGTTAGTCAACCAAACTATCCAAAATGGTCCCAAGTTTAAGAAGCCAAATCATTCCAGCGGACCTCCAAGAGGAAATTTTAACAGTACTGGCAACACCGAAGGAAAGTGGTGCGATACATGTCGACAGAAGCATGTTGGAGAATGTTATCGGAAGACAGGCGCTTGTTTTAAATGCGGAAAGGTGGGTCATAGAATTAAAGATTGTCCAGAAAACAAGGACAAAAGAATGGAGCTCAGCAAGCAAAATGAAAACAAAACCAATGCACGGGTATATGCAATCACCCAAGAGGAAGCTAATAACACCAATGAAGTGGTAGCAGGTACTATCTTACTCAATGAAACGCCTGCATATGCCTTGTTTGATTGTGGTGCTACGCACTCGTTTGTGTCTAGGAGATTTGCTAAAAAGCTTAAACTTGAACATGATACTCTTAGTGAACCATTAAGAGTGGCAACACCGGCGAGTAAAATAATTGAGACACACAAAGTGTATCGAAACTGTAAAATTTGTATCAGCTAACAAACTTTTGAAGTAGAATTGATTCAACTCAATATAGTTGAGTTTGACATCATGAATATAGTTGAGTTTGACATCATCCTTGGAATGGACTGGTTAGCTAAAAACCATGCCATAGTAGACTGTCAAAAGAAAGAAGTTAGACTTCAAACTCCAACTAAAGAGAAAGTCGTATATCACGGAAAATCAAAAGAAAAAAAATCTCTGCTATCTGTCTCACAAGCCTGGAAGGCCATTAGAGGAGGAGAGGAAATTTATCTGGCAATGATCAATGAGATTAAAGAAGAAGAAACCCCAAAGTTGGAAGATATTCCAATTGTTCAAGAATTTTCAGATGTTTTTCCCGAGGAATTATCGGGTAAGATACCCGATAGGGAAGTGGAATTCGAAATTAATTTGGTCCCTGGTGCTGCACTAATCTCAAAGGAACCATACCGAATGGCTCCAGCCGAATTGAAAGAGTTAAAGGAACAACTCCAGGAAGTACTGGACAAGAAGCAGATTCATCCCAGTGCATCCCCGTGGGGAGCCCCAGTACTATTCGTCAAGAAGAAGGATGGGAGTATGAGGCTATGTATTGACTACCGGGAGTTAAACAAGATCACCATAAAGAATAAGTACACACTTCCGAGAATAGACGATCTTTTTGATCAGCTAAAGGGAGCCAAAGTTTTCTCAAAACTCGATCTAAGATCTGGTTATCATCAACTGAAATTCAAAATTGAGGATATCCCTAAAACTGCTTTTAGGACAAGATATGGACATTACGAATTTACAGTAATGCCTTTTGGTTTAACAAATGCTCCTGCAGCATTCATGGACCTGATGAATCGAGTGTTCAAACCGTACCTCGACAGGTTTGTGGTTGTTTTTATAGATGATATCTTGGTATACTCACCAAGTGAGGAAGAACACCGAGAACATTTGCGTCTCACGTTGCAAACACTGAGAGAAAATGAACTATATGCCAAATTCAAGAAGTGTGAATTTTGGTTAAAAAGTGTGGCGTTCCTAGGACATATAATTTCTGAATTTGGGGTGTCAGTAGACCCAAAGAAAGTAGAGGCAATCAAGGATTGGCCACAACCGAAGACAGTAACTGAAGTAAGGAGTTTTCTTGGTTTAGCTGGCTATTATAGGAAGTTCGTGGAAGGATTTTCGTCAATTGACATTCCTCTTACTAAACTTACTCAGAAGAACTCAAAGTTCATTTGGAATGAAGCATGTGAGAAGAGTTTTGAAACCCTGAAAACAAAACTCGCAACTACACCAGTATTAATCTTCCCTGAAGATGGCAAGGACTTCACAGTATATAGTGATGCTTCAAAAAGAGGATTATGGTGTGTACTTATGCAAGAGGGTCAGGTAATTGCTTATGCCTCACGACAACTAAAACCATATGAGCAGAATTACCCCACTCATGACTTGGAGTTAGCCTCAATGGTATTTGAGCTTAAAATCTGGAGGCACTATCTTTATGGAGTAAAATGTGAAGTTTTTACTGA
This sequence comes from Primulina huaijiensis, assembly GCF_012295235.1. Classification (NCBI taxonomy): domain Eukaryota; kingdom Viridiplantae; phylum Streptophyta; class Magnoliopsida; order Lamiales; family Gesneriaceae; genus Primulina; species Primulina huaijiensis. Next base: position 15,334,374 of record NC_133316.1, on the reverse strand, counting down.
CCACCAGAGCCTCAAATACATTTTCACCAAAAAAGAATTAAATATGAGGTAAAGAAGGTGGATGGAACTTCTAAAAGATTATGATTTGGTAATCAATTATCATCCGGGTAAGGCGAATAATGTGGCAGATGCTTTAAGCCGAAGAAACTTTGGAAAAGTAAGCTTATCTTCACTATCAGCACAATCAGGACTCCGGGAAATCATCAAATTGAAGCAGAGCCAAGACACCTCCATCTTTAAAATTAAGAAACAGATCCAAGAAGGAAAACTTACATAATTTCAAATTGATGAGAATGGTATCCTTTGGATGGAAGGACGGTTGTATGTGCCCGATGTCGATGGAATTCGAGAAGAAGTAATGACTGAGGCACATAAATCGAGATTTTCAGTACATCCAAGAAGCACCAAAATGTACAGAAACCTGAAGAACAACTACTGGTGGAATGGAATGAAGAAAGACGTAGCCGTATTTGTTTCCAAATGCCTAACCTGTCAACAAGTCAAGGCTTACAGCCATTGGAAATACCAACATGGAAGTGGGATAACATCTCCATGGACTTTATAGTCGGACTACCAAAATCAAGACAAGGTCATGATGGAATCTGGGTAATCGTTGACAGATTGACGAAGTCTGCACATTTCTTACTTGTACGGATGATTTACAACCTGGATAAACTTGATACCTTGTATATGGACAATATAGTGAGACTACATGGAGTCCCGACAAGTATACTGTCTGACAGAGATCCAAGATTTGTATCAAGATTTTGGAAAAGTTTTCAAAAAGCGATGGGAACCAAAGTCACTCTCAGCACAGCCTATCATCCTCAGACTGATGGCCAAACCGAGAGGATAATTCAAACCCTCGAGGACATGTTGAGAGCGTGTGCTCTGGATTTTCATGGAAATTGGAGTGAACAGTTCCCCCTGATAGAATTCGCCTATAACAACAGCTATCATAGTAGCATCGAGATGGCTCCGTATGAAGCTTTGTATGGTAGAAGGTGTAGGTCGCCTCTATATTGGGATGAAGTCGGAGAAAAAGCGGTTACCGGACCAGAATTTGTACAAATATCCGTTGACAAAGTAGTTGTAATCAAAGAAAGACTCAAGGCAGCCCAAGATAGACAAAAGAGCTGGGCAGATTTGAAGAGGAGGCCGTTAGAATTGGAAATTGGTGAAAAAGCTTATGTCAAGGTCTCTCCTATGAAAGGAGTAGTTCGTTTCAGTAAATCCGGAAAGTTGAATCCGAGATATGTGGGACCGTTCGAAATACTAGAGAAGGTAGGAACCTTAGCCTACCGATTAGCGTTACCACCTGACATGGCCAGAATACATAACATTTTCCATGTCTCACAGCTGAGGAAGTATGTCCCAGATCCGAGTCATGTACTCAAAGTTGCACCACTAATGATTGAAGGACACCTCAACGAAGAACTCAAATACGAAGAAGTCCCTACCCGAATAGTGGACTCAAAAGACCAAGTGTTGAGAAATCGGACAATACCTTATGTCAAGGTACAGTGGTCAAATCATACTGAAAGAGAAGCAACTTGAGAACTCGAGGAGAAGATGCGATCACAATACCCTCATCAATTCGAAAGATCAAGCTAATGCAAGTTTTGAGGACGAAACTTTTAATAAGGAGGGAGGGATGTGAGAACCCGGGGTTTTACGATCCGAAGAAAATCAAGTAAGTAATACGAACTTGGAGATTAACTCAAACTGAGCTCGAAAATTTTCATTCCAACTAGATAACTTTGATATTAACTTAAATTTTCATCAAATTTAACACGAGGAAATAACTTCAAAGCTCGGAGATCTACTCAACGGGAGGCCAAGCTACAAGTAATCGCATCCATCAAAGTATTGTCCCGGGAGGAGTAACACCCCAGCTCAAGGACTCGATCTGTCAGCTCAAAGCAGCTCAACCAAGCTTGTCCTAACAAGACCAAAAAGGGAGCTATAAGTTGAGCCAAGAGTTTGGACAAATTAAATGTGCAGGAAATAACCTTTGCGTTAACCAATGAAGGAGCTGCAGGAGGAGCTAAGGGCTAGGACATCTTTAATATGCAAATAATGACTCTTGATGCTTGGTATGCTTTGCCCACCATTATGAGTACATTTACTTCTTTCTTGGGAGACAAGGTTTCGGCCATGGCTAGATGAGGGGACAAGTTTTGGTCTATAAATATGTGACACCATGCATTGCAAAACCTCACAAAACCAACCAAGAAAATTCGGTTTCCCCTTCCCCACCTTACAAAGCTTTCGGTCGAAATTAAAGAAGAAGGAGGAGCTCGTGCGGTTCAAGTGTTAGAGTTTCTACGTCGAAGCGCTGCTGAAGTAAAGACAGTGATTTAAAAGAATACGTCAAGTTGCTGCAGAATTTTCGAGAAACAAGGTGTCAAAAGTTCACAAATTCCGAACCTATTCCCAAAATACAAGTAAGTGGGCTTTTGATTAAGTATTTGTTTCTATTTTGAACCTTGAATAAAAGTAATATGATATGCTTATAAGTATGATCATATTTTTTAAAATTGTTACCTGTTCTGTTTAAAAAAAATTTCGATCGATTATGTATTTCTTCTATGCTTCGAATTCCTTTGATTCCGCTGTGTCTGTCTAGAAATCTGAACTCTGAAAATATGATAAGTTTTGTCTGTTGTCTCTGAATTTTGTGTACACTGTTACGATTCGAAGAAATGGGACGAGAATTGTAATTCTGTTTGGCCCCCATTGGTGGGTATAAAACCATGTTCTGTCTGGCCTCCATCGGTAGGTATAAACCGTGTTCTGGGCTCACCCCTTAGAGGACTAACATATTGGGGACAATTTGACCATGAATATGAGATGAGTAACAGTGTTGTGTTTTGTCTGTTCTGAAATGATCTGAATTGTTTCTGTTCTGTTCTGAATCATTTGATAAGTTTCGTCTTTTATTTGTTTCGTTTCCGTCTGGTTAAGATAAGAATATAAATTTTGAAAGCATGCTAAAGGAAATTTTTAAAGATTAAGTTCTATATGTATCTTGGAATCGATCGACCCCCACTTGCTGAGTGTTTCCCAAAACACTCACCCCCTTACAAATTTCAGATAAAAATGAAGAAAAAATAAATTAGGAAGAGCAGGAAGTTTTCTAGGGTTGGTGATCGATGGTCAAGAGCAAGAATCAAGTTATCCCTTTTGTTTAGTGTTCCGCATTTCGCAACTCTGATGTATTTTATTTCATTGTCATTGTAAGACAATACTTTATTTATGAAAAAGACTGGTTTGATTTGATACGAGTCTTTATTGTTTTCAATATAATTGTTAAACAATGCCGGATGTCACCGATGCTTCGGACACGGGGCATGACACGCAGTGTGCGATGCGTGCTGTAGATTTTAGTATCAACGGTGTATAATGCGAGCTATAGATATAATTATTCGCAGCATGCGGTACGTGCTGTCGATTCTCGTATCCACGACGTGCGGTTCGCGCTGACGATTCTTCTATACATGACGTGCGGTGCACGCCGTCGATTCTTGTATCTGCGACGTTTGGTGCACGCAATCAATACTATTATTCGCAACTAGCATTGTACGCTGTTAATACCTATGACTTATAACAGCTTTTAACTGTGCAGCATGCAATGCGCGCCGAGGAAAGCCCATTTGCACGCTGCGAATATTCATTTTTATTGTTGTGTGCAGTCATAGACAAATGACCACCTTTCAAATGTTTTGATGATAGCAAAAATCCCAACAAATCCAAACAGATGTGTTGTCATTCCTCAACTTTATGTAACACATCTATTCCAGTGACCGCTTCACCATCAATTGTTAGACCCCAAATGATTGAAACAACTTGTAACGTGACAGTTTTTTAACCACATGTAAAATGAAAGGTGTGTGTCTCGCGTCGCCAACGTTCAACAAGAGCAGTAATCAAATGATTATCAAAAACTTGTGAGCCAGATTCTAAAACTCCATAGAAACCCATATTATTTAAATACGTAAGTACACGATTGTGTATGTAATTATCAGTGTATACGTTGGAACTTTTCAAGTTCGCAATCTTGATTTTGATGTTAGCAAAACTTGTTAATTTGTATTACTAATAATCTACCTTAGTGTGCAGAAGCTAGGATCAGTCACGAGCTATTTACATCGCAAACTGAAGACCTAATTGATCGCACAAACTGAATCAGTCTAACTGTTACATCAATTGAGCAGTCCAGATGATTGTCCAGTTGATAGGTGGTTCAGCAAGAGAACCTCAGAAGCCTGGCCAGACGAAGAAGTGTTCAACTGATGAAGAAACCCAGCTGGTCAATTCAACTGAACGAGAGTGAAATCAATTCAACTGACGAGTCAACTGATTTCACCAGCCCAACTGAAGATCAATTCAGCTGACCAGTCCAAAGCATCAATCAGAATCTTTCAGTTATAGACGAAGACAAACTCTTTCAGTGGATTTCAGCTGCACGTGAAGGTACAAAGCTGGTCCAGTCAAAGGACAATAATGGACGTTGCATCAGAGCATTAAAGACAAAACGTTTCAAAAAGACAGTCGAAAAATCGAGACACAAAGTCCAAGAAACGAATTCAAGATGCAACGGATACAATAATTGTGTCTCACTATACAATTAGTTTTTCCTGCCTATATATAGAGAAAATCAGTGAAGACTCAACAAAAAAAAAACAACAAGATACAGAGAGAAAAAGCTTAAACAAAAATAAGAGAGAAAAGAAAGGGCACGCACATTGCAAATCAGTTTTCAGAAGCAATCAGTCCAGAGGGACACTTCAACGTGTTATCAGCTTAGTATAGAAGCTTTTATCCCTCAGTGTGTGAAAACATCTTTGTTCAGTTCTCACACACAAACACTCTTAACCACTCAAATACCGTCTTGCACAAAGACGTTAAACTTGTGTATGTAGTCTTTGACATAGACGTTAAATAAGTGTTGTCTTGAAGGTGCTGCTTTCAGTCGTAGCTAGGAGTTCAGTTTAGGCAGTAGTGTAAGTCCTAGCTGAGTGGGTTTGTACAAAGAGTTGTAAAAATCAAAGTCTTGTAGTGGATCCTACCCGAAGAGGTAGAAGGGGTGACGTATGAGCAGTTGATGTCTCCGAACATCCATAAACATATCTTGTGTATTTAACTGATTAACTTCTGTTTTCAAATTGTTTTGATCAGCTAGAGTATTCGTCAGTTCAGTTGTCACCATAACTGAACTGATGAATGAAAAAACTAATCTACCCTTTTTCAGTTATTCAGTTTACATAAGTTAAAATGTTTTCTAATAACAGTCTTTTTCACGAAAGATTAATTCGAGTTTCTTCCACTTGGTTTTAAATCAAACTCGATTTAATTCATTGGTGTTAACATTCTTAGAACACGAGCTATTGCAGCTCATTGGAAAATATAGTGTTTGAAATTCCTTCGAAGGTACTAGCACACTTTATCCTTCAATTGGTATCCGAGCTAGTTGTTCTAAGAAAAACATTTGAAGAAACTGTGTTTTAAAATTTTTTATTTTAAAATAGTGTTAAGAACTATTTAAAAGTATTTCATACAATTTTCAGAACTATTTGAAAATATATATATGTCGCTCTTTAGCAAAGAGTTGAGTGGATTGGTTCGGCAACTAACGTTGTATCCACTTCACTAGACTCTTAGCTTTGGGGTTTTAATCAGCCTGCAGCGGACTGAAAATCATCTGCAAAGATGCACAGCTAAACTGCTCGCTGAACAAGATTTCAGTTGCAAGCCTACCAGGTCAGCTGTTCTTCAGACGAAACTCATCCATGTTGGGATGGTGGTCGATGCTCGCTGAACAAGATTTCAGTCGCAAGCCTACCAAGTCAGCTGTTCTTCAGACGAAACTCATCTATGTTGGGATGTTGGTCGATTTAATCACCAGCTGAATTCCACGTGAGCCCAGTCAGACTCTGCTCGACCAGTTGAGTAAGCACAGAGGTCAAGTTCAAAGCAGTTTAATTCGTTTCTCTAGCAAATTGAATTCACAACCGATGCAGCATTTCAAGCAGTCAAGCAACCAGTTGACGGTATATCCAGTTTTGTCGCATAAACCAACTGATATCTGATGTTGTTTAAATTATGCTATTGTTGTAGAAATTTTTCCGTTTCAACTGATGTATGTACTCAGATGTAAAAACAAGGAAATTTATTTAATAAACATCATGTTTGTTCAGCTGTGTTTCATTGTGACTGAATGAATATTTCCAGATTTCTTGTCTACATTGCTTGAATGATTATAACCTTTGAATGAATGACTATATAAATATCTTTCAAATCCGAGTTTTCATTCAGTCTATGAGGGGGAGTTTTTCTTTTACCTTCAAACTGAAAATCGTTTTATTTAATCAGTTTTAAAATTCAGTTGTTGAGCAAAATTTTTTTCGTCAACTGAAAAGTGCTTTCCTAAATTTTTTTTTTGTTTTCAATTCAGTTTTGAAGGGGAGTTTTTCTTTTATCCTTCATCTCTAAATGGTTTTCAAAACTTCTTTAATTCAGTTCTTGAGGGGGATCTTATAAAGATATTTGAATGTACTAACCCTTGAACTGAATATATTGTGCTTAAGTGCTCAAGTTTTGTGATCATCAAAAAGGGGGAGATTGTTGGAATTTTTGAAGTTCGCAATTTTGATTTTGATGTTAACAAAACTTGTTAATTTGTGTTACTAATAATCTACCTTAGTGCGCAGAAGCTAGGATCAGTCACGAGCTGTTTACAATGCAAACTGAAGACCTAACTAATCGCACAAACTGAATCAGTCTAACTGTTACGTCAATTGAGCGGTCCAGCTGATTGTCCATCTGATAGGTGGTTCAGCAGGAGAACCTCAAAAGCCTGGCCAGACGAAGAAGTGTTCAACTGATGAAGAAACCGAGCTGGTCAATTCAACTGAACGAGAGTGAAATCAGTTCAACTGACGAGTCAACTGATTTCGCCAGCCCAATTGAAGATCAGTTCAGCTGACCAGTCCGAAGCATCAGTCAGAATCTTTCAGTTGAAGATGAAGACAAACTATTTCAGTGGATTCCAGCTGTGCGTGAAGGTACAAAGCCATTGTCCAATCAAAGGACAATAATGGACGTTGCATCAGAGTATTAAAGACAAAACGTTTCAGAAGGGCAGTCGAAATGTGGAGACACAAAGTCCAAGAAAAGAATTCAATATGCAACGGATACAATAATTGAGTTTCACTGTACAATCAGTTTTTTCATCCTATATATAGAGAAGATCAGTGAAGACTCAACTAAAAAAACAACAAGATACAGAGAGAAAAAGCTTAAACAAAAATAAGAGAGAAAAAGCTTAAACAAAAATAAGAGAGAAAAGAAAGGGCACGCATATTGCAAATCAGCTTTCAAAAGCAATCAGTCCAAAGGGACACTTCAACGTGTTATCAGCTTAGTATAGAAGCTTTTATCCCTCAGTGTGTGAAAACATCCTTGTTCAGTTCTCACACACAAACACTCTCAACCACTCAAATACCGTCTTGCACAAAGATGTTAAACTTGTGTATGTAGTCTTTCACATATAGACGTTAAAGAAGTGTTGTCTAGAAGGTGTTGCTTTCAGTCGTAGCTAGGAGTTCAGTTTAGTCAGTAGTGTAAGTCCTAATTGAGTGGGTTTGTCCAAAGAGTTGTATAAATCAAAGTCTTCTATTGGATCCTACCCGAGGAAGTAGAAAGGGTGACGTAGGAGCAGTTGAAGTCTCCGAATATCCATAAATATATCTTGTGTATTTAACTGATTAACTGCTGTTTTCAAATTGTTTTGATCAGTTAGAGTATCCATCAGTTCAGTTGTCACCATAACTGAACTGATGAATGCAAAAACTAATCTACTCTTTTTCAGTTATTCAGTTTGCATAAGTTAAAATGTTTTCTAATAACAGTCTTCTTCACGAAGGAATACTTCGAGTTATTCCGCTTGATTTTAGACCAAACTCGATTTAATTCATCGGTGTTAACATTCTTAGAACACGACCTATTGCAGCTCATTTGATAATATAGTGTTTGAAATACCTCCGAAAGCACTAGCACACTTGATCATTCAGTATAACTTCCAAATCAAATTGTCTGACCTCTTCATTTTGACAATATCATCAACTGTCATCAACGGTTAAGGAAGAAACGGTTGATGATATATGTGTCGATTGTAAATAAAGGACACTGAGATCTTCTGGACCTCTATTATCTGTCATTTTGAACTACTTTGTCGATCTTCTAAACTTCGTTCTACAGTAAGCAACGAACACTAAAATTGTTCGGTGAGGAAGGGAGAAATTGCGATATACAGAGATGCAGAAATGAAAATGAAAAGGTAAAGGAAGGAGGAAGAAGGAGAGGAGAATTAAAAAAGAAGCGATAGGGATGGGCGGAGGATAAGGGTGGGAGGAATGGACACGGACGCTCCACGTTGCAGCGAGCGTCCGTGCTTATGAAGCACGAGCGCTCCAACATGGCGCAGGATCCGTGCTTACGAAGCACGGATGCTCTACGTTGGAGCATCCGTGCTTCGTAAGCACGGATTACAGTATTTGTGCGATTTTTTTAATTAATTTTGAAATAAATTTTTATTTTTAAATTAATTATAAAAAAACCCGATAACAGTGTATTGAATATCTGGTAAAGTAGATAGGCGTGCTTTAGGAAAAATTGTTTCTTATTTGCACACACGATGCCACTATATACGAGTTGTCAAATCTACTTCACATGATAATCGAATCATATATATCCATGGATATATCAATTATTGTAGATTCGTTCATGATACGTGTGATGAAAGGATTTTAATGTACGTTAATCATAATCAATTGATTATTGCATGCATTATCAATAATAACTAGGGATTAATGAGACGATGTTACTAGAAGTTTTTACTCTGATTCAATGAGTCCGATAAAAAGTAGTTCTGACATTCTATGGTCAAGGATTTACTGAAAATAATGAGCCTAATTAGGGTGAGTCCAAAAAAGAACATAAATTGTACTGAATCACAATGAGTTGTAAACCACAACTAGCTATGTCTGCGAACCATTTACAGATATTGGTTTTCCTATTCCCTTTGAGATACTCAAATTCAATTAGTTGCATTTAGTCATAAAATTTTGATATGATCAAACGTTTAAACTTATAAAAAAATTTTATAAGCAATCTATATTTTTGAAAAGTGGGAGAGTACGATAGTTAAAAACAGCGTGCAAAGTTTATTTCTAAATTAGTGTGGAATTGTTCAAAAATCTAGCAATTACCATATTTAATATCGGTGGGTTGATAATTAAAACTTCACATATTAATAACAATATATTTATAGTCATCGTGTTATTAGATCGTCGATCGGGATTACGACGACACCACAATAATGGGCCAAAAGCCCATGTGCTTGGGCGTGTGGTCGAAGGATGATGAGCTTGGATTTCTAATAACAAACTTCTTGATGTTGTGAAAAAGTAAAAATTTACGGTAAAAAGTAAAAATCTCAAACTCTTAAAATTATCACACTACACACTTTATAATATTTTTCTCTCAACTCAATTGTGTTTTTCTTCACAAATGAGAGATCTATTTATAGAAAATTTTTACAAATAATCCAAAAATAAAATACATCATTACCTACATCATCACACACTAATTTTCAATATTCAACACCTAATTTTACCTAATTTTCAACATTCAACATTCACATTTTCAACACAAATATTTAACACATTTTTAAATAATTTTTCAACACTTCCCCTTGTGATGATGATCATAATGATTGTATACATTACGTGTTTTTATACTGCCTCGTTAAAAACCTTACTAGGAAAAACCCATTGGGATAAAAACCATAGTAAGGGAAAAAGAGTGCAGTCACGTAAACTCCCCCTCATGTTGACACGAACAATTCTTCACAAATTTCGTAGATTGCGCATCCCAATATTATATATGTGCTTTCTGAATATTGTCGTAGGAAGTGCCTTTGTGAAGAGATCTGATGAGTTTTCACTTGATTGAATGTGACGAACATCAATACATTTATTCTTCTCAAGCTCCTTGGTGAATGCGAAGAACTTAGGAGGAATATGTTTAGTTCTGTCGCTTTTTATGTATCCTTCTTTCATTTGAGCAACACATGCAGCATTATCTTCATATAGTATCACAGGCTTCTCGTCGAATGATAATCCGCATGAGATTTGGATATGTTGAGTCATTGATTTTAACCACACACATTCACGGCTTGCTTCATGTAGTGCAATAATCTCGGCATGATTTGATGAAGTTGTTACAAGTGTTTGTTTCTGTGAACGCCAAGAAATTGCAGTGCCTCCACGAGTAAATACATATCCAGTTTGAGAACGTGCTTTGTGTGGATCAGATAAGTATCCAGCATCGGCATAACCAATTATACTTGGATTAGCATCTTTTGAATACAAAAGTCCCAAGTCTGTCGTTCCTCGTAGATAACGGAATATATGTTTAATTCCGTTCCAATGTCTCTTTGTTGGATATGTGCTAAATCTTGCCAATAAATTTACGGCAAAAGATATATCAGGCCTTGTACAATTTGTAAGATACATAAGGGCACCGATAGCACTTAGATATGGTACTTCTGGACCAAGAATATCTTCATCATCTTCACATGGACGGAATGGATCCTTTTCTATGTTTAATGATCTAACAACCATTGGAGTACTTAAAGGATTTGATTTGTCCATATTAAAACGTTTAAGGATCTTTTCTGTATAATTTGTCTGGTGAACAAATATTCCACATTCTTTTTGTTCAATTTGTAAACCCAGACAATACTTGGTTTTTCCAAGATCCTTCATTTCAAATTCTTCTTTCAAGTATGACACAACTTCTTGAATTTCCTTATTTGTTCCAATGATGTTTAAATCATCAACATATACAGCAATAATTACGCATCCGGATGTTGTTTTCTTAATGAAAACACAAGGGCATATTGAATTATTTACATATCCCTTTTTCATCAAGTGATCACTTAGCCTATTATACCACATTCTGCCGGATTGCTTCAACCCATATAATGATCTTAGTAATTTCACAGAATAACATTCTCTGGGTTTTGAACTTTGTGCTTCAGGCATCTTAAATCCTTCAGGGATTTTCATATATATATTACTATCAAGTGATCCATATAAGTAGGCTGTAACAACATCCATAAGACGCATTTCTAAATTTTCAGATACTGCCAAGCTAATCAAATACCGAAACGTAATTGCATCCATCACAGGAGAATACGTTTCTTCATAATCAATTCCAGGCCTTTGAGAAAAACCTTGTGCAACAAGTCGAGCTTTATATCTTACTATTTCATTTTTCTCATTTCGCTTTCGAATAAAAACCCATTTGTATCCAACAGGTTTTACACCTTCAGGTGTAAGGACTATAGGTCCAAAAACATTACGTTTATTTAGCGAATCCAATTCAACCTGGATGGCATCTTTCCATTTTATCCAATCCTGCCGATTTTTACATTCACCAAAAGATTTTGGTTCATGATCTTCATTATCATTTATGATGTCGATTGCCACATTATAAGAAAATATATCATCAATTTCTTCTATATCTTTTCGGTTCCATATTTTTCCAGTATTAATATAATTGATAGAGATTTCATGATTCTCGTCAGTTTGTGGTTCTGACAAAACATTTTCATCATCATGTGTTTCTTCAGGAACATCATTCTCTATTTTGTGATCATTATGTGTTTCTTCAGGAACATCATTCTCTATTTTGTGATCATTGTGTTTCTCTATGAATTTTCTTTTTCGAGGATTTTTATCCTTGGAACCAACTGGCCTTCCACGCTTCAGGCGTTTAATGACATCATGACTATCTTCAATTTGTTTCTTCGGAATTTCAATTCGAGCAGGGGCATTTGCAGCATGTATATATGATTTAGTTACCCCTTTTGTGTCTGCAAATGCATCTGGTATTTGATTTGCTATTCTTTGCAAGTGCACAATTTGCTGTACATCTTTTTCACATTGTTTTGTTCTTGGATCCAGATGTAACAATGATGATACATACCATGTAATTTCTTTTTCGGTATGTTTCTGTTCTCCCCCTAACATTGGGAAGATTTCCTCATTAAAATGACAATCAGCAAAACGTGCTGTGAACACGTCGCCTGTCTGTGGTTCAAGATATCGAATGATCGATGGACTATCATAACCAATATAAATTCCAATCTTTCTTTGAGGTCCCATTTTCTTTCGTTGAGGTGGTGCAATAGGCACATACACCATACATCCAAAAATTCTCAGATGAGAAATGTCTGGTTCTTTACCAAATGCAAGCTGCAATGGGGAGTATTTATGATATGCACTTGGTCTGATGCGAATTAATGAAGCAGCATGTAAAATTGCATGTCCCCATATAGAAATAGGGAGCTTTGTTTTCATAATCATTGGTCTAGCAATCATTTGCAGACGTTTAATCAATGATTCAGCCAATCCATTTTGAGTATGTACATGAGCAACAGGATGCTCAACAATGATTCCCATAGACATACAATAATCATTGAAAGTCTGGGAAGTAAATTCACCAGCATTATCAAGTCTAATTTTCTTGATTGTATAATCGGGAAATTGATTCCTCAATTTTATTATTTGAGCAAGTAATCTTGCAAATGCAACATTTCGAGTTGACAATAAACATACATGTGACCATCTGCTGGAGGCATCAATCAATACCATAAAGTATCTGAATGGTCCACATGGTGGATGGATTGGTCCACAAATATCACCCTGAATACGTTCAAGAAACATTGGTGATTCAGTTTGGATTTTGGCTGGTGATGGTCTTATAATAAGTTTTCCAAGAGAACATGCTTTACATTGAAACTTATTATTCTGAAAGATCTTCTGGTCTTTCAATGGATGACCATGTGTATTTTCTATAATTCTTCGCATCATTGTTGAACCAGGATGTCCTAATCGATCATGCCAATTGGTTAATATTGAAGAATTATCAATTACCATGTTTGATTCAATGGGACGTATATGTGTATAATGCAATCCAGTAGGGAGCATTGGTAGTTTTTCAATCACATATTTCTTTCCTGATTTATATGTGGTAAGACACATATATTTCTCATTCCCTTCATTCATTGTTTGAGTATCATACCCATGGGAATATATATCATTAAAACTCAACAAATTTCTTTTCGATTGTGGTGAATATAAAGCATCATTGATCAAAAATTTTGTACCATTAGGTAACAAAAATTGTGCTTTACCACATCCTTTAATCAAGTCTACAGGACCTGATATTGTATTCACCGTTGTTTTTGTTGGTTTTAGTTCCAAGAAATATCTTTTATCTCGGAGGATAGTGTGCGTTGTACCACTATCGGGTATGCAAACTTCAGCTTTGCTCATAGCATTTTCCATATTTGAACTTCAAAAAATATGCAATGAAAAAAAATTAATGACAATACATATTTAAATATAACACATATCATAATTGTACAATAAAACATTATCATATAAATACATGAAAAATAAATTATTGTACATTTATATTCTACCACTATATTGTTCATTTTCAGAGAAATCATTGAGAAAATCTGCAGCATCAATATTGTTCATTTCTATCCCACCAACATATTGATCATTTCCAGAGAAATCATTCATAAAATCAGCAGCATCAAAATGAGTTGAATCACTCAAACGGTCACTTCGCTCAGTGAAGTTGGTCTCCTTTTCTTTCCCCTTTATCGATTCTTTATAAAGTTTGCAAAGATGCTCAGGGGCTCGACAAATACGAGACCAATGTCCTGGAGTACCGCATCTGAAACAAGAACTTTCAAATCTTTTCGAGTGATTTTCATTAACACTCATGTTTTCTTGATGCCTTTTCTGTGGATGGTTTGGGACGTTATTTTGAGATGAGTTATAGAAATAACTATCTCGATTATTTTCAAAACCACGGCCGCGTCCACGACCACGACCACTTCCTCGTCCACGTCCACGTCCACGACCTCGACCTCGACCTCGACCTCGACCAAAACCTTGTCTTTGAATTTGATTTTGGTTTCCAGGTTTAAATTCATTTTTACTTACAGCATTTACTTCTGGAAATGCTGTTGATCCAGTGGGTCGGGACTGATGATTTCTCATTAATAGCTCGTTGTTCTTTTCCGCCACAAGAAGACAGGCGATGAGTTCAGAATATCTCGCAAATCCACGCACTCTATATTGTTGCTGTAGTGTTATATTTGATGCGTGAAACGTGGAAAATGTTTTTTCAAGCATTTCCGATTCTGTAACCTCATGTCCACAAAATTTTAACTGCGAGATTATTCTATACATCGCTGAATTGTAATCACTGACTTTTTTAAAGTCTTGGAATCTTAACATATTCCATTCATCACGGGCGGTCGGAAGTATAACTTCCCTTATATGTTCAAATCTCTCTTTTAATCCTTTCCACAGAGCCATGGGATCTTTTTCGATGAGATATTCACATTTTAAACCTTCATCAAGGTGTCGTCGTAAAAATATTATAGCTTTTGCTTTTTCTTGTGATGAAGATATACCATTTTCTTTAATGGTCTCGCTTAGACCCAATGACTCAAGATGCATTTCTACATCAAGAGTCCATGGCATATAGTTTTTCCCAGTAATATCAAGAGCGATGAATTCGAGCTTTGCCAAGTTTGCCATGGTGGTACTAAAAATTACGATGCATTTTATTTGTTAATGAATATTGCAATACAAAGTAATGGATAAACAACAAGTACAAGTATTCGTAAAAATAAAGAAAACACACGAGGAGGATATTCTCCGATAAATACAAGACTGGTGAGTATGATAACCAAAATAATTAAAAATAACCTCGTGAAAGCCATCTTCTTTTTTTCTTCGAAAATTTGATGAAGAATAATTTTTAGAGAAGAAGAGAAAGTTGGAGTGATTGAATGTATTTGTGAGATTGTATTTATAGAGCAAAAACTAGCCGTTTTGTTACCGTTTATTACCGTTGGTGTATAAGAAAATAAATGTATGTATTTGTATAATTTTATGGTAATAATATGGTGTATATAATATTAGTCATATTTAAATAATTATGTATATCATATCACATTATTATAATTAGGTGTCATAAGTTATTTTGTTTAAAAANTTTACATTTTCAACACAAATATTTAACATATTTTTAAATAATTTTTCAACACTTGATAATTAGTGTCGGACATGAATTATAAAACCCAACAAGACTAAATAAACTATGATAGATGAGACCTAACTTTTCATAACAAAAGCAAATCTCTCCGTCATCTTTCTAGATTTTTGCTGCCCCTTCTCTCTCTAGCTAAGGTTTGTGCGCCATCTTTTTCTCAAGTCAAAATAGGCGAGTATTTTCTAGAGCAATCTATTGTAGGTTGTGGACCTAATAGAGGCGCAATAAAGGGAAGCAAAGAAATATGATCCGTAATTATCTCCGTTTAAAATCCAGAATAGCTGGAACGATTCCAAAGTATAATACACTTGAGATGTAATTTTCTATGAACCCCTTTTACATTAGTTTATATACATATATATGATTCATACGAGTGTCCCATGCTTTGTATGACAGAACATAAATTTTTAAACTTTTGTTGCTCATGGAGCACGAAAACATGATCCCCAAAAGCCTCTTTCATTATTTGGTGTTCACAATGTTTTTCATGTGTATTGAGCCATGATCCATTAGAGTTAACATCGGACTTGGCTTACAAAGAAAAACCAATGCAAATTCTTGATAATAAGACAAAGGATCTGAGAAATAAAAAGTTCCAGCTAGTAAAGTTTTTGTAGGGAAATTATCCCACAGAGAAGGCAACATGGGAAAGAGAAGAAGAAATCCGGATCCAAGTACCAGAATTATTCGATATTTCAAATTTTGAGGTTGAAATTTTATAGCGAGGGGAGGATTGTAATGTCTAATATGCTCTTACTTCCCAATAATAATCATTTTGTATTATTAATTGACATGATTATACAAAAATAAATATTTATTAATTTATGCCCCGGAATGTTTCATCATTCGTTAGTATACGTGATTTGAATTGAAGCACAAATATGATTCTGATTGCGTACGTATTTGCAATAAAAAGCTTGGTTTCCTTCTTAAAGGAGCTGTCGATGTGCTACTGAATTAATTAATCATGTTCCTAGATATTAGTGGTATACTAAAATGAGTAATTATGTAACAAGTAACGTGAAATAGTTTATGTTTGACTATGAACTAAAAGCATGAGAGAATTCATTCCCCTCACACTTAGACCAGATATTTCATACACTATTATTTCAATAGATTATATAGGATATCTATACCCGTAGGTTAGTGGTGAATTCCCGATTATAATGTACTACCCCTACACATTTCGCAATTTCACCTAACTTTGCCACCTTGTGACCCTCGCGGAGTCGTTAAACGAGTCAAAGTACATCATAGTATGTAGAGCTTCAATGTTGTCCCGGGTCGTAAGGACCTAATCATGTACAATCACAACTACAGACTTTTCCTCTTGATGAATGATAACCATTTGGAAAGTTCGAAGGAGGATTGTTCGGTACAATTATCTTATGATTACTCATCTGTATGATTGGACATCTCCATGCCCTTACTGTAACGTACCGTACTTTTTACTACTTAAAATTTGCGGAAGAATTAAAAATTTTCTTGATTAATTAATGAACTTTCAAAGTTTGGTAAAATAAACTGTACGTCTCATAAAAATGTCTACCAAAAGTATTTGCTTGAACCTCAAAATCGTAACATAAAAAAAACCAGAGTATTTTCAACATTTCAAATATCATTAAAACTTCAAAACATGGCGGTCCTCGGGTTTTGCCTCCCGCTCAGTCCAAGCCCGCTCCATGATCACCACCCCTAGTCTCCTCGAAATCATCCTCACCTGCATCGATCAAGTCTAGTGAGTCTCAAGACTCAACATGTATAAACTGGAAGTAACGAGTAATACATAATAAAACCACATGCAACTTTAAAATAGGACGTACATACTGAAACTGAACATACATCAAAACTTGAACGTACATACATATATAGACTTGCCATCAACGTAGAACCTTTCATAAACATGATTGCTTCGTACATACATGAGCATACATAACATAACTTTTGCGTAGAGGCATGTTCCAAAGCAAGTGACCTATAACATAATCGCCTGATCAGACTAAACCACAGTACTGGGCTGACAGGGACGAATCCACTGCCACATACATGAGATCCCCGTTCATGCTTTAACGGGTGGATTGGTCTCCGTTCATGCTTTAACGTTTTTCAATCCTGATCTAAACCCGTTCATGCTTTAACGGGGTGGAGAGGTCCTCGGCCACGTTCACCGACTTCCAAACCCATTCATAGTTGGAGAGGTCCCCGAACACGTTCTCCGGCTTCCAAACCCGTTCATAGTTTGGTCACAAGACATTTAGCATACCTCCAAAAACTTAAAAAGTAATTTTTTTTGCACGTAGAACATACTTACTTGGCGTTGAGGGATTCGTTGAATCTCGTTTGAGGCCGCTGCTGCAACATACTAACGTAGATTCAATACTTAACTTGCATAACTTAGACGTAGGTATTCGTGCTCACCACCGAAGTGTATAAATAGCTTATGACATTCTAGTTCGCTCGGGACTTGACTTTTTTTAATCATCGTGCTAAACCATGACATAGAATCCCAAAACAATCAATATAATTTTCCTAAAAATGAGAGTACACGGACCACGTGCACCCCTCCGGGTCAGGGTCCGTGTAGGTACTGTAAAAGCCTACTCGAAAAGAAGTGAGAACACGGACCCCGTGTCTGGGTCTGTGTGAGGGTCCATGTAGACTCTGCAAATTGACACTCCGAAGAAAACAAAGTCACAGACCCCGTGTGAGGGTCCGGCCCGGGTCCGTGTACCTGCGGGAGAAACGCACCAACGAGAAATCTCATGCTTGTGACTTAATCTTCCTAACTCGATCATCCCGACCATGAAACGACTCCTTGAGACCCATCCTAGGACACTATGGAAATGACTCAAGTCTCCACAAACACCCCAAAACAACTACGCCTTACAAACAACGCAACCCAAATCCGTGAATACGACATTCGACACCAAAACAAGTTTTACTACTTTTAATTCAATCAAATGCCTAACGGCACGGAACGAACACCAATAATCTCCCCCAACATCAATTTGGATATACCTAGACGCAGCAGGGATCACCCGTCGATCTCCAACGAAGCCTGCAACAATAAAACTTCAAGAACATATCAAAAACATATTTTCAGAAAACGCAGTTTGAGCAGTCCCACGAAAACGATCATAACTCACTCAATTTTTGTCCAAAAATTTTGAATTTTATATCAAATCGAAGGTATTAAACATTTCTACGATTTTTATGGTGAAATTTTTCTCAGAATCATGATCGAAAAATCACAGTATTTAAAAAGACAGCAAAAAACGTGATTTTAGATCCAAAAATGGTTTCAAAAGTGATCTAAACATGATTGCTCAAACTTTTACACAACCTTCACATGGTTTTCATACAAAATACATCGCAACGCATACTATGACATGATCAATGCAGGAAAAACAGATTATACGTGCCTTTTGATATCAAAACTCACGATACAGCGATACCGAAACGGAGATGGCACGAGGATTGTTCCGGGACGAACGTGGCACTAAAATCCTTGAAGAAAGCTAACGAAAATTTGCTGGGAAGTCCGAGGAATAGGGGCGGCTGTTATATGAGGAAGAACCCTAGGTTTTCTCTCACAAAAGAATAAATTCTGAAATAAAATGTGTAGCTGTGTGTTGTGTTTTTAGCTGATGGTGTGTGTGCGTTAGTGGGTGTGTGCGTGTGTTAGGGTTAATTAGGGATAAATTAGTGCTTAATTGACTAATTAAAAATGTTAATTAAATTACTACTTGAAATATTAATCGCCCTTTAATTTACTACCCAACACAAATTACAATTTAAAGCACACATGGATAAATTATAAAGGTTTTAAATTCCTAAATCACCAAATAATTAAATTAAGCTTTTAAAATGGTGAAACTAAATAAATCTTTTAAAATGCCCCAATTCTCACTTAAAATAAAATATCACGCTAAAATCGTCAAAATCGTCACCGGTCTCTTTTCCTCAATCCCGCCTCGAATAATCGCCTGAAACATGAAACTCGAAAAAATATTTTAATGTGCATCACATAAACATAAATAATTTAAAATATGCATTTTAAATAAATCATGCATCACTAAAAAAATAAATTTAAAATTAAATAAATAATTTAACTATTAAATAATCGCATGGAATTTACGTGTACTAATTTTGGGCACTACACTTACCATGAAACATGGTACACAACATCACATATATTAGTCTCAACCTTAAGCGGACTTATCCTTATTTTTAGACTGCTGAATTGACTAGGAACAAGTTTAGAGTATACAATGTTTACAAATGAGTTTAAAGATCGAATTACGATTCATTTGTATTAAAGTATAATCAAGTACTTTATATATGCTGATTGTAAGAGTATACATATAAAGCAAAATAAAACCATAAAAAGTTAAATTATATTAAAATTAAGATTGTTTATTATACTTGAGTCAATAAATTCTCTAGCCAACCGTTAGCTTGCAAAATATCTACTCTAACAATTGAAACATGGAAATATTTCAATGGCTTAATACATTCAGAAATTTTGAAGTGGGTAGCTAGTACGTTCCATTTCAAATGCTCAGATATCAGATAATTGGTGCTTAAAATAAACACGAACCCAAGAGCTTACTCTGTGTCTTTGGGTCAAACCCAAGCACTTTGTCTAAACTTCGTACTTCTTTTAGATTAAATAGGAGAGAAACTATTGATATCACCATAAACCCGACCCGACCCGACCCGAATAATAGTTAGTCAGACCTTAATTGCCCCAAAGCCCATAAAGTATGATTGATTAATATCTCCTGGGGTTGCCCAGTGTATTTGTACTATAAACTTTTTACCCTTTTTAATGAATGCATGCATTTCATTTGAAAAAAAAAAAAAGAATGATAAGGCTATTTAATATAATTATGACCAAAATAGAAGCCCAATAACCTACTCAACGTCCGATTTTTTTTTCTCTTCTAGGGAAAAGTCTTGCAAAGCAAGATTCAAACATCCGAGCATATTACTACTCAGTAGCTGATCTCCAAGTATATCAACCCGGGGAAAAAAAAACCACAGTGGCAGTGAATGAAGAAATTACATATAAAACTCTTGCACTAAATTTTCCGTGATAAGCAAAGAATCCTGAAAGAGTTGAATCACATCTTCCAAATTTATAAATTATCAAATAGAAGATAAGATCATCACAAATCTTAATCTCAAGGAACTTGTCGTACTAGATTTTTTTCCATACAAGGTATCTAGCTCCTCCCACACAATAAATATCAGGTAAGCTATATGGTTTTTACACATTCACTTGTTGCTTACACAAGAAAAACTATTCTCGCACACTTAAATTTGATCTCAGGACTGACTTAAGCACCGGAGTAGCTATGCCCTGCCCAGCTCACTTCATACCAGCCAGCAGAACTTGATTA
Source organism: Primulina huaijiensis (assembly GCF_012295235.1). Taxonomy (NCBI): domain Eukaryota; kingdom Viridiplantae; phylum Streptophyta; class Magnoliopsida; order Lamiales; family Gesneriaceae; genus Primulina; species Primulina huaijiensis. Next base: position 15,313,756 of record NC_133316.1, on the reverse strand, counting down.
TTTTGGCTCACAGACCAAACACTAGGTACGTGAAATTTTTGATATCATCTGATGTGTTGCAGGTTTACATATATTTTGTATAATACAGGATGTCTAAAATATGGGGAGATTATGTCAAAGTTTTAATCAAACTTACAACGGCATTTAAGTATGTTAGAATGTATAATGGGGTGTTACATAAGCTTAGATCAACAAAGACATGTAGACTAAAAGATTTGGGGAAAATCTAACCCCTGCTATAATCGGGTATATCCAAAACCCGATTCAATATTCGATTTTATATTATATTTTCAGCAATTAAAGAAAAGATACAAGAAAGAAAAATCAAGTCAACACGTTCCTACAAATTAACAACCACCAAAGGCATTAGGAAAGGCACAACATAATAAATTATCTTTTATCCAAGCTTGGAGTCATAAATCTATACCAAACTTGAGGAGAGTGTTAGTGTTTTTGTTTATTTATTTTAAAAGTGCCTCTGCTGAGTAGTAAAGCATGAATATAGTGCAGGTATACAAAGCAAAGCCGAACTGTTGGTATTATTTTTCCAAGGTTTCAGAATGGATCGGAGTTTACATTTTCTCCTCTCAAACTCATCTTCTTAACAGAAGTGATCATTTTTCTTCAAACATATAAATGGTTTGTAGTGCAATCCAATTGGCACAAACATATCGAAATATTCCACAGCTAGAGTCGTTATAATTTCAATACATACAGCAAACATCCAGCATGCACACTCGAAAATATATCAATATGCGTGTATCAGAAAATCAAAATATGAAGAAATATACGATGATCAAAGGTGAAGAAGGCATCTCAAGGATTTCCCATCAATGAGTAATTGAAAAGCTTCATTAATCTTGATAAATGGCAACTCGTGGGTGATGAATTCGTCCAACTTCACCTCCTGAATGTATCAAGAACAAAAGTAAATAAATAAACAAAGATAGTAGAACCATATATCTTATAAGGCATCCGCTATTGATTAATTAATTTAAATAATTGGGGTCACTATTATTTAGGATCAAAACTGTTTTGGTTCCTTTTGTTTGTGATATGCGAAAAACCATTTGGCTTATAAAACTTCGACGCTTTTAGTCTATAACATTAATCCATCGCTAAAAATTTACGGAGATAAGGATATATATGGGAAAATGAGAGGGACTAATTGTTGGGATATCAGGGAAATAAACGAGGTACCATCGCAATAGACATCATGAGTAATATCAATAATAAATAAGATGGACAACAATATTTATAGTGGTTTACCCTAAGATTAATGGGCTTCGTCCACTCTATACCTATCAAGAATATCAATTCTTTATTCATAATAAAGAAGACAAGAGAATTGAGAATACAAAGTATTTCATAAAGAACACTATGATTTTAACACTCACTTTCTCTCCGTTAATCATATTCCTTCCAAAGATAAACATTCCTTAAGAAATATCACACTAAATCATTTATATCACTTTTACACTTATGATTATAGATAAGAGGATTTTGTGTTTTGGTGTGATTTTGAAATGAAAAATGGATGGGTATTTGTAAGTGAAGTTTTAAGAAGAAAACAAAAAATAAAACATTATTACTTACATAATTAAACGAACTATTTTTTACTAACAAAAAACATGTATTAATTATTTGTCAAAAATGATGTTCCTTGAATTCAAATTTGTTGGCTTAAATATTATCAATTCTCCCCCTCAAGCACATTTTGTGAATTCGATCAGACCTGCAATAGCTCTGCAGTATTCCAACTTCCATTTCGGCTATCCCTAGGTTATCATATCATATTTGTTTTCATCTGTGTGAATCTTCTCAAGCTTTTACAACTTCTTCTCCAATACATATCGTATCCAATGATAGCGAAAATCAATATGCTTAGATCTTGAATGCATTATAGATTCTTTACAAGATGAATTGCACTCTGACTGTCATATAACAACTTGTATTGATCTTGCAAAAAACTTTATTCCTCCAAAAACCCTTTCATCCATAAAGCTCCTTGCATGCCTAAGTTGCTACAATGAACTCCGCTTCGGTGATTGACAATGTTACACACTTTTACAACTTTAACTGCCATGACACAGCTCACCCTACAAATGTAATCAGGTATCCTGATGTGGATTTTTCGGGAGTCAACATCTCCTGCCATATCTGCGTCTGTGTAACCTACAAGCTCAAGTCTAGATCCTCCAAAACTCAATCTATGTTTAGAGGTTCCCGTAGATATCTGAATATCCATTTTACTACAACCCAATGTTCATTTCCAGGTTTTGAAAGGAATCTACTCACTACATCTACAGAATAAGCTAAATCTGGCTGAGTACATACCACGGCATACATCAGACTTCCAACAGCTGAAGCATATGGGAAAATTTTCATTTCTTCTTCCTCATCCTCCGTAATAGTACTCTGCTTTGAGTTCAACTTGAAGTGGTTGGCAAGAAGACATCCAATCGCTTTGACATGGTCCATGTTGAACCTCTGAAGTACCTTCTCAATATACTTCTCCTATAACAACCAGGTATTCTTGGCATACCTATCTTGATAGATTTCCATGCCAATAATTTTGCTGGCCTCAAGTCTTTCATAGAAAATATCTTGCTTAGTTGCTTCTTTTAGCCTTTGATTTCAGAAGCATCTTTGCCAACAATCAACATGTCATATACATAGAGCAGAAGCACCATTAAATCATCATCTGAGGTATTTTTGACAAATGTCACAATGATCTGTAGTGGTTTTCTTGAATCCTTGTTATCACAGATTCAAACTTCTTGTACCATTGTCTTGGTGCTTGCTTCAGACCGTACATGTGAAAGCATGCTTTTAACTCTTTCTATCAAAGTTTTATTCATCCTCTTAGCTAATCCGTTGAGTTGTGGTGTCTTTAGCAGTGTCGTTTGATGTCTGATTCCGTTCTTTTTACATATCTCATCAAAAGATCTAATGTATTATCCTCCATTATCTGTTCGAATACATTTGAGTTTAATGTTTGTTTGTCGTTCAACCAAGTTTAGAAAATTATAGAATTTTTCTAGTACTTGATCTTTGGTTTTGAGTTTCCACGACCAAATTTTCCGAGAATGATCATCGATAAAAGTTTACCAATACCTTGCTCCTCCGAGCGACAATGGCATCAGACCACATAGATCTGAGTGCACCAGATCTATAATTTTATCGGCTCTTCTAGGAGGTGAATTTTTGAATGATATCCTGTTTTATTTTCTGGCTAAGCAGTTCGTGAATTGTTTCATATGAACATGTTTTATACCAAACAGAACTTGCTTGCTCACAAGGCATATAAAATTCTTTTCACTTATGTGGCCAAGATGTCGGTTCAACAACTCTGTTTATTTTTCTTCTCCTGCGTAGTTCACGCCTTCAAAATGATTTTCATGAACTACATATAGCTTCGACATCTTTAATCCCTTTGCCACCACAAGTGATTCTCTTGAAATCTTACATACCTCGTTTCGGAAGGTTGTGCAGAAACCTTCTTCATCGAGTCTTTCGACTGATATCAGACTCAGGTGCATATCTGGCACATGCCTGACTTCTTTCAGGACCAGTGTAGAGTTATCCACAGTAGTCAAGCTCACATCTCCCTTTCCCACGACTCTGGATAAGTCGTTATTCCCTATCATGACCACACCAAAGTCCCCTTGTATGTCGGATGTAAAGCATTTTCTTCGAGATATGCAGTGGACTGTTGCTCCACTATCGATCATCCAACTAGTTACTTGAGTTGCCAAATTTACGGACTCCTGCTCTAGCTCGTGAACAACATTGAATTCGTCAACGACATTAGTTTGTTCATCGTCGGTTTCATGTTTGTTTTTCGATTGCCGGCAGTATTTTTTAATATGTTCGTTTTTTCCAAAGCGATAACACTTTATGTTGGCATATCTCCCTGAAGACTTGCTTCTTCTTGGCTTCTGATTTGTGTTTTTCTTGATCTTGCTTATCCGCTTAGACTCAGCAACCAAAACATCTGACTGTGAGGTAGAGGCTCCTTGAGATTTCCGTCTCATATCTTCATTAAAGATGTCACTCTTAATCTTAATGAAGTTCATACTCACAACTCCTCCTGGTGTTGTGTTCGTTAGTGATACCTTCATAGTCTCCCAAGACTCTGGTAATGAAGGTAGAACTATCAGAGCTATAACATCGTCATCATGTTTTATGCCCATACTTGATAACTGCTCCACGAATCCTTGAATCTCATTCAGATGATATGCGACCAGAGTTCCTTGTTTGTATCGAACTCGTATAAGTTTGTTCAAATAGAACAATTTGTTGTTGTCACTTTTGGAGGCATATGGTGTATCAAACTTCGTTTAAAGCGTACGAGCATGTGTCTCGTTAAAGATGTGATTATACACGTTGTCATCGACAAATTGTCGGATGTACCCACAAACTTGCTCGTGCTCGAATCTCCATTCGGCATCTGATTTATCATCTGGTTTAGACTCGCTGAACACAGGTAGATGCATCTTGTGACGAATAGTAGATCCTTCATGTTACTTTTCCAAAATTGATAATTAGAGCCATTAAGGCTAATCATCTTGCTTGTGCGTAGCTCCATCTTTTGTGACTTCTGCTAACGAATTAATCGTCAAAAGCTGAACATAAAAGAACAACTTCCCTAATACTATCTAGAAAACCTTTTCTGATTGTGGAATTTCAGACTAAACTGCAACCACATATCATATGAAGACTTCTTATAGTATTTGGGAATCTCGCTCTGATACCAGTTGTTGGGATATCAGATAAATAAACGAGGTAATATCGCAACAGGACATCATAAGTAATATCAACAATTAATAAGATGGACATCAATATTTATAGTGATTCACCCTAAGATTGAGCAACATTCACTTTAAACCTCTCAAGAAGATCACTTCTTTATTAATAACAAATAAAACAAAAGAATTGAGAATACAAAGTATTTCACTCATAACAATCTGATTTTAACACTCACTTTCTTTTCACTAATCTTATTCTTTCCAAGGACAAACACTTCCTAAGAAATCTCACACTAAATCATTTATATCACTTGTAAACTTATGATTGTAGATGAGAGGATTTTGTGTTTTGGTGTGATTATAAAATGAAAAATGGATAAGTATTTATATGTGAAATTTAGAGAAGAAAACAAAAAATAAAAAATGATTGCTTACATAATTAAACCAACAATTTTTTTCTAACACAAACATGTGTTAATCATTGATAAAAAATGATGAGCCTTGAATTCAAATTTGTTGTATTGAATATTAGCACTAATCTCGTTTAGAAAAGTAAACAATACTTGGTAGGGAATTGGGCATGTGTTCTTTTTCTATTAGTTAGGAGAAAAGGCATCTAAATTTTATAAGTTGTATGCCTTTTTTTTTAGCAAAGAATAGGGAATAGGAGAAATTACCCCATTCATGCACTGATTTGCAAAATGAGGCAATTGAGATTTCCCTTTGAAGTCACCAAACACTGATCCCACCATTCTTCTCCCATCAAATAGCTCCATTGGATGGATTGGTAGCAATCTTGGTGTTGGATGTATCCCTAGTATCACTGTAAGACCCCAACCCTGCATCAAAAAATTTATGTGGTTTATTTTCTATTTATTATTATTTTAATTTATATTTAAGGATTATAAGCCGATTTCGATGAAATGAGGTTTTGTTACTATGTAATAATTCGTATATTTGTGGCATTTTTTGAACATATATAATATATTCATGAATTCTCTTCTTTCTCATTTACTCTAATCTTACACACGTCTTATTTAAAGTTAATCTCATATATTATCTCATGTATTAATAATTTATTCTTAAATTTTGTAATAAAGATATATTTTTAAAAATATATAATAATTTAACGAAAAAAATAGAGAAGAAACTTACATCATGGGTAGACAAAAAAGCCTCCCGGAGGACATCCAAGTTTCCTGCACATTCAAAACTATATTGCACACCTCCATCCGTCATTTCCCTTATTTTCTGCAGCATTTTTTGCATTATTATTTATTAAATAATTGACCAAAACAACTAATTCTATATTATAGAGAAATATTAAAAAAAATAATTTTAAAAAGACCCAAATCACAAAGAAAAGTTGACCCTTAATTTGTTTTCTCTTCAAAAATAAAATAAAATAAAAATTAGATGTATTCAATTATGGAATACATTTGCTGACCTGATGCACAGGCTTGTCCAGATCCTTGGGATTTAGGAAGTCTGTGATCCCAATTGCTTGTCCTTTGGGAATTTAAAAAAATACAAGAAAACAATAAATAAATATATAATATGAATTATTTAGTTCATTAAATAATTATATGATTGGGAAAATTGGGTGTCATTGACCTTTGACCGTGGCCAAGACAATAGGCCATAGTTGACTCCACATTTTTCCAAGGGTTTTGACTCTATGATTAGAGGGAAATTTGTGGATCATTCAATTTATTCTAGTCCCATCCACATAATTTCATATATTTAAAAAGTACATTTATATTTGTTAACAATCGGGTTTTGAACACATGATCTCGTTTTAAATTTAAGATCTCGATGTAAAATAAACTATAAGTCATCCAAAAATCCTTCTTAATCAACTTTGTCTCTTTTTAAATCACACAAAAACTCTTGTGAGAATGTTTCACGGGTCAATTTTGTGAAACAGATACTCTATATAGGTCATCCACGAAAAAATATTATTTTTTTATGTCAAATTTATTAATTTTTATTGTAAATATGAACATTATTGATCTATCTCACGGATTTTTAAAGACAAGTGAGATTATCTTATTAAAAACATATTCTAATTATGAATAAAAGACAATACATGGACAAATAATGAATGGGAGTACGGACATCTGTATTGTTTCAGGAAATTTCGGTACGACTCTCAAGTCAAGAATTGAAACTAAAATCATATGACAAAAATTTGTGTGAGACGATCTCACATGTCGTATTTGTGAGACAGATATCTTATTTGGGTCATTTATAAAAAAATATTACTTTTTATGTTAAGAGTATTATTTTTCATTGTGAATATTTGTAGGATTGACCTGTCTCACATATTAAGATCCGTGAGACGGTCTTACATGAGACCCACTTATAGGACATGGTATTATATAAGTACATATCATTGAAATTATAACACAAATATACAAATTTAAAGTATAAGTCAAACGATAATTATTCAGGAAAAAAACCCATATTATCATAATTAACGATGGTCTTAAAATCATGGGAATTAATTAATAATCAAGAAATAAAATGATATTTACCTTTGAGTCGTTTATCGGGGTTAATATCAACTCCAATAATTCTTGATGCTCCTCTGGCTCTTGCCCCTTCAACCACCTGCAAATTCATTAAAATATAAGTCAACCTCAATAATGGACATTTTTATATATTATTTGTCAATTTCTTTATAGTTTATTTAACTACTTGCAATATTAATTTAATTAATACATAGGAAGTAATTCAATTATGTAAATAAATGAAATCAATTATTTAAATGATTTATAAATCATGTAAATATAAATATATCAATTTAATAGATATTTGATAAGATAAAAATTATTGTAAATAAAATCAATCATAATTTTCATTTGTCATTCAATAAGAACTTGGTCCATCCAATTCTAAAAGATTAATAAATACTAATGAAAACTTGAAAGCAAGAACTATGAATATATAAAACAATAATATTTTTTTTTCCTTGTTTACAAATCATTAAGGTGTAAATATCGCTTATAGAACATTTACACTTGGCGACACAAAATTGATTCATACGATCGAGTTTTTTACCGACTGCACCACTTTAATGCCTAACTATATGCTAAAATAGAGCAAACTTACAGCCAACCCCACAGCTCCCAAGCCAAAAACAGCGACACTTGCCCCAGATGGCACGTCAGCGGTGTTCCACACCGCTCCGAGCCCTGCGCCATTTATTATGTTAATTCAATTAATGCATACCGACTTGTATTACAATACAATCTTACAACAACGAAAAAGGGGTAGATGAGATTCTACTTATATGGATAGTACCTTCACTTCATTTCAACGGGTAAGATCTTGTCACACATACAATTTCTAAAAAAAATGTGAGTCCTATATATACATGGACAAATCTTGACCATCCATCCTATCATGGGACAATGCCCACATGGATACGATGATATAAACCGAAAAAGTGAGACATCTAACGTGACACATGGTCATTTAATTTATGGGGAAAAAAGGTTTCATAGCCTGTCTTTATGAAACGAATGTTTAACGTGTAGAAAACGTGACTTTTCATATTTTTTTCTGTATCACTTTTTGTAAAGAATGTATTTTTATTTTACTTTTATTAGTATATCGAGATATAAAATTATTTTTATTACTTGTACACGACGGAAATGATTAATTAATACCCGTAGAAACACCGCAGCTGAGCAGTGTCATCTTGGGGAGTGGGGCTTTGGAGTCAATCTTGACGACGCAAGCTGAATCCAGCACTGTGTACTCGACGAATGTGGAAGTGTTGAGGAAATGGTAAATGGGGTCTCCATCTTTGGTCCTGAACCGACACTTGCCGTCGCCGCTCATCGTGCTCTTAAACGGATTCACCCGATACGTCTCGCACAGATTGGTCTTCTCCGACTTGCAGTAGGCGCATTCCCCGCACTCTCCGTTGAAGATGGGAACCACATGGTCCCCTACTTCCAACTCCCCAACCTCTTCTCCCACACTTTCCACCACACTTGATTACATATTTAATTACGACATATGATATAAATTATGAATGAGATTGATTTGAAGTTTGATAAAGAGTACTTGTACAATATTTAAGCATTTAAGGTATAAAAATAAATTATAATGTAAAAATTCATCGATGCATAGTCTTACCCGGAGGCTTCATGCCCAAAAATTCGAGGGAACATCCGGTGAGCTTCATTCTTGAACACAAAACCAAGTTTGATATATCCGATAAATTTTGAGCACAAAATCAATTAAAAACAAAATATCTATATATATGCAACAAAGTACCTCTCCTTGCCAAGCATCAAGATCTGTGTGGCAGATCGAAGTAAACAGAATCCTGATTCGGACCTCCTTTCTCCGAGGAGGATCCACCAGAATCTCCTCCACAACCAGAGGTTGCCCCGCCCCGTACGCCACCGCAGCTGCAAGTATTCCACAAAAGTCAACTTAATGTAACAACAATACATCTCCAATCACATGATCAACCTACCAAACTTATACAGGAAAATCTCTTCTTCTTGTCGATATTCCAAATGGCTACCAACATATACTATTAGAATCCTATAGTATTAATCGCCCAATCAAACTATGGTATTATAAGTATTCATTTAAAATAAGTCCATATTTGCATGAATTTCTTCTACAGTCCTACCCATAAATTTCTCGAAAGTGAAATAATATTTTCAATCACACAAGAAAAGAACATATATTAGAAAGTTCAAAAACTCGATTTACGTACCTTTGCATGTAATAACTTTTCCGATGGTGTCGCTTGAGATGGTATGGTGGTAGGAATTTTGATTCTCTAAACTACCCATTGATCTATAGGCGCTGTGTTTGTTTGTGTGTGCTCTATAAATAATCGAATGAGGTTTCACGGGAACAGCCTATCTCACAATATTTTTATAGAAGCCTTGAATTCATGGTCAGAAGAGCTAAGGAATTTTGAATTACCCCCTAATCTTTATGTTTTTGCAGTTAACTCCTAAACTTCATTATTTGTTTTTTTTTTTTATATATATATATATATATATATATAATTAATTTATCTCTATCCAAGTCCACCGACAAATAGTCAACCTGGATGAACGAGGTTGACAGGCTCAACAAAAAGACATTTTAAAGAATTAATTTTTATATCTTATAGTGTTTATATAAATAATATTTGTGAATAAATCATCGCAAATCTTCGCTAAATTATTAATGGTTTTGTGTCACTGAAAATAATCGCAAATCGTCACAAATATTATTAATAAAACCATCGCAAACATTTGCGACCATTATTAATATTATTAAGTCAAAATGGTCGCAAATATTATTAATGGTTTTGTGAAAAAGCGTCGCAAATCTCCGTTAAATTATTTATTTTAAATTATTTTTTGATAAAACAATAATATTTAAAAAAATTGTAATTAATAAATTATAAATTTTTTATATTTAAAATTGTAATTATTAATATGTTCTTATTTTTTTAAAAAAATTAATACATTTGAATATTTATAAAATATAAAAATTAAGTTAAAATTTCTCCAAAAAATAACATTAAACTATTAAATATCAAACATAATCTAACTGATATAATATATAAAAATATTTCAAATCCGATTGATATATAAACTAAAGTGTGCAATAAATATCATCAACAAAACATAATAGAATCATGCAGTGTCTCAGTCTTGTCATCGTCGTGATCGTGGTGGTCGTTAGCAACCTCGTGTCTATTGTCATCGTCGTGACTAGGTAATAAAAAGTCTATGTTTAAAATTTGAGAATTTAATATTAAAGTTTGAATTAGAAATTAAACGCTCTACGAATTAATAATTAAGAAATAATTAGAAAGCCTCGAATTTAAGCTAAAGAAAAATATAAGAAATTTAATGTAAGCTTAAATAATTATTTAGGATGGTCTAGTGTCAACGAAAGTAAGAAAAAATCAAAATTGAGTAATATTACGTCTAGGAGTAAAACGGTCATTTTACACCTGAAAAATAGTAAATGTCATGGCAGTGCCCTGAATGCTGTAAAATATGTTATTATGTTTAATTTAAAAATTTTATAGAAATTTTATGATGAAACGTTAACGCTAAAAGATATGTTGCAAGCTTGATTTAAAAAAAAATGATTATTATATGCTTCATTTTTATAAAGTGATGAAAATATAAATGTTGAAGGAAATGAAGTAATTGTGGCTAATACAATGATACGATGATTATAATGATATGATGATATGTAAGGCCAAACTCAGTTGACGGGTGAGAGTGTCGCTGATATCCCCGCCGCCCAGTATTGTGGTTATACGTAGATGGATCCATCGACCTTCAGCTAATACGAAAGTCACAATTAACGATCTGAATTCAATGAAAAGAAAAAAGTATACGTATATGATAAATATGATAATGTTTATGTTAAAGAAAAATGCTTATGTTTGTGCATGTTCATGAAATGTTATGTTAAGTAAAATTATTTTCACTGTTGCATGTGATTGTATATGTATTACTCGTTATTATGGTTATGGTTTTCTGAGTCAATAGACTCACTAGGTGTGGTCGATGCAGGTGAACATGATGTTGATGTTGACGTTGTTGCAGGACTTGATGGTTGATTTTACTGGACTGAAGGTGCACATAACCCGAGGACCAGCGCTATTTTTCCGCATTTATATTAAGTTTATGAATTAAGTTGGCGTTAAATATTATTACTACTTTTTATGATGATTTTGAGTGGTTTTTTGAGAAGATGTTAGTGTTAGTATATTTTTGAAATATTGATAGCTTAGGTTGATTGATGATTTATGATTTTACGTTTTGAATTAAGTTCTTTTGAAATTTCAATTAATAGTTGGTTGTTGTAATTTTAAAATGGTGCAAAGTTATTTTAAAAATAGGTATATATATAGGTATAGAATCAGCCGAATATTTTAGAAGGAAAAAAAAAATTTCAAGTACTTTTTAAGAAAAACGAGTAGTGGACGTTTCAATTGGTATCAGAGCAATGTTCCTGTAAAGGGTTGTGCCACCGTCAGTACCGGGAAGATTAGTCGTCAAGCCTCAATCTATAAGTTTAATTGCTTTATACGAATTTTATGATAATGCCTGTATGATTACATGAATTATATGTTTACGTTGCATGTTTAATAGCTTTACGAGGATAAATGTTATACATGCTTAAAATTGCACAAAAATGGATTAGTATATGCTGCATGATTAGAAAACTTAGTTTTAAATGCATGTTGGTTACGTTAGAAATTTGGAAAACGTTCAGATATAATGCCTCCTAGACACGCACCTAGTACCGATAGGCAAGCTGAGAATGTTGAGGATCGTCATGTTAATGCACCCCCACCTCCTAATTGGGATGCTGATACTCGTGCACTAGAGGGCGTGACACGTTTCTTTGAGCAGCAGTTTCAGCAGGCTCCTAGACTACAGCACGATGTATACGATCAGTTCCGGAGGCTAGGTCCGAAGGAATTTTCTGGCACCACTGACCCGTTTGCTGCTGAGGGTTGGATTCGAGCACTTTAGGTGCATTTCCGCTACTTGAATATGGGAGATGTCGACCGTATTAGATGTGCCACTTATATGCTTCGAGATGATGCTTCTCTTTTGTGGGAAGGAGCTGAACATGATATTAATCTCGCTACTCTTACTTGGGCTCGATTTAAAGAAATATTCTATTAGAAGTACTTTACTGCTGACGTCCGAGGACGCTTGAAGAGGGAATTCATGACTCTCCGTCAGGGAGACACTACTATGGCTGAGTTGAAGTTAGATAGAGGCTGTCACTTTCTGCCCCTCATTGCTAGGGATGATGCTGAGAAATTTACACACTTTTTGGATGGTCTGCGACCTACTATATGTCGTGATGTAATGATGATGCAGCCCATGGATTATGCAGCCGCCACTACCTATTCATTTCAAGCCGAGTAATCTTTAAAAGATATTGATTTTGAGATGCAACGCAAAAGACAACAACACCAGCAGAGTTCTCAGCCGAATAAGAAGCCATATATGGGATCTCCTAGACCTCAAGGGTATCAAAAGCCCCAAGGACAAGTGAAGAAGCCAGGACCATCAAAACCACCACAACTTGGAGCACCGAAACCTGCAGAGAGGCCAATGTGCAAGGAGTTCAATCGCTTACATTATGGCAAGTTCATGTGGGGATCTTTTAGATGCTTCATATGCAAGGAGGAAGGACATAAAGCTGCGAATTGTCCAAAGAAGAAAGCACCTATAGTGGGAAGAGTTTATGTTATACATGCAGAAGAGGCTCAAGAGGATCCAGACACGACCCTTATCATCGGCAACCTAGTTATTTAATGTTTTTATATTGTCTTTATTGCATGAAATGTTAAATTGGTTATTAGAATTGATTTGGGATTCAAGAATAACCTAGTGGAAATTAGGTTGCATGCTCTATCTTAGTTGGAATTAAGAAATAACAATGGAAACCATAGAAATTGGACTTGAATTATGAGCATTAATTATGTAAGGAAGGTGATTATTTCCAAAGGAAAGTTTTAGGGCTTAAAATTGAAGAAAATCTAAACTTTGGGCATGAGTTGATACTTTCGAAAATTTGAGGGATTAAATTGCAATTAATCAAAACTTAAGGGACTAAATTGTAATTAACCAAAATCTAAAGGACTAAAGTGTAATTTTCGAAAACTTTTGGGCCAAAATGCAATTTTTCGGAAATCTAAGGATCGAAATGCAATTTTCCAAAAATTTCAAGGACCGAAAATGCAATTTCCGAAAAATTTAAGGGGCCAAAATCGTGATTTTTGAATCTTGAGTACTAAAATGCAAATTTCGAAAGAATTGAAAGGTTAAATTGCGATTATTCGAAAATTATAGGGGGCAAATTGTGAATTTTCTTAGGAATAATATGGTCCAATCACTAATCCTCATAAAATTTTGGGAAAATAATGATAAAAATTCCTTAAGCTTCAACATGAATAGATTTATAAGAATTTTCGTCACTGGAAGGATATTCATTCTAGGTGTAGCTACCTATGCACTGCTGGATTCTGGAGCTACACACTCTTTCATATCCGAGACTTTTGTTAAGCGACTGAACATTATACTTGAGGATATGAGATTGGGCTTCAAAGTTTCTATTCCTTCCGGTGATCAAATGGTCACTACGAGTATTGTAAAGAATCTGGAGCTTCGTTTGCAAAAAGATGTGGTTCGGACAGATCTCATTGTACCCCCTATGCCTGAATTCGACATTATACATGGCATGGATTAGTTATCAGTGAATGGAGTTTCGATAGATTTTCGACAGAGGACAGTGTCTATTCGAACGCCTAGTGGGAAATCTTTTGTCTTTGAGAAGGCGAGGAACAAGCAAATGCCGTACATTATCTCTTGTATGTGTGTGAGGAAGCTTATGAGACGAGGATACCAAGCTTTTCTAGCATGTGACACTACGGCACATGCCCCTATCAGTCAGAAGGTAGAAGATGGTGAGATAGTCAGAGACTTTCCTAGTGTCTTTCCCGAGGACGTTTCTTGCATTCCACCTGACCGTAAGAAGGAATTTTCTATTGAGTTGATGCCGGGCACTGTACCCATTTCTAAAGCACCTTATCGTCTAGCACCTGCCGAATTGAAAGAAATGAAAGATCAAATTCAAGAATTACTGGACAAGGGTTTCATTCGCCCTAGTTATTCTCCGTAGGGCGCGCTGGTATTGTTTGTAAAGAAGAAGGATGGTAGTATGCGACTCTATATTGATTATCGAGAGTTGAATAGAGTGACCATCAAGAATAAGTATCCTCTACCGAAAATAGGAGACTTATTTGATCAATTACAAGGAGCATCGATATTCTCAAAGATAGATCTTCGTTCTAGATACTATCAGTTGAAAGTGAAAGATTCTGATGTTCATAAGACATCTTTTAGGACTATATATGGGTACTACGAGTTTATGGTCATGCCATTTGAGTTGACCAATGCGCATATTCGAAGAGTAAAGAGGATCATAGTCGGTATTTGTGGACAACACTGCAAGTACTACAAGATAGGAAGTTGTTTGCAAATTTCAGCAAGTGTGAGTTTTGGCTGGATAGAGTGGCGTTCTTAGGCCACATCATTTCTAGTGATGGAGTGGAGGTTGATTCGAGTAAAGTAGAGGCAATGAAGGAGTGGCCAGTACCATATTGCGGTACTCATGACCGCCTTGATAAAGAAGAATGCAAAGTTTGCATGTGGATCCGAGTGCCAAGGCAGTTTTGATAAGTTGAAACAAGCTTTGATTTCAGCGCCAATTTTATCGATGCCATCGGGGCAAGAAGAGTATGTTATTTATACCGACGCTTTGGAACTTGGTTTGGGTGCAGTTCTGATGCAAAATTACCGAGTTATAGCCTATGCGTAGAGACAGTTGAAGGTTCACGAGAAAAATTACCCCGCTCATGATCTTGAGCTTGCAGCGGTAGTTTTTGCATTGAAGATTCGGAGACATTACTTATATGGGGAGCAATGCAAGATTTTCACCGACCATAAAAGTTTAAAATACTTCTTGACAAAAAAAGATTGAATATGAGGCAAAGAAGATGGTTAGAGTTGGTAAAAGACTATGACTGTGACATTAACTACCATCCGGGAAAAGCTAATGTAGTAGCGGATGCATTGAGTAGGAAGACAACAGTTATCACTCAATTATCACTTCAAAGATCTCTGCAGTCCGAGATACAGCGATTTGAGCTTACAGTGTATGCTAGGGGCGAGGCCCCTAATCTTGCCACCATGACAGTACAATCGACTTTGAGAGATAGAATCCATAATGGACAGTCTACTGATGAGTAATTGCAAAAGTAGAGAGTGAGAGATGAAGCCAAGGGACGGAAGATGTATTCTGATGTGGATGGTATAGTTCGTTATCGAGATCGACAATGGGTTCCTAGTGACGACTCTTTGAGGGAGCTCATTATGAAGGAATCTCATGACACCCCATATTCCATTCATCTTGAAAGCACGAACATGTACAAAGATCTTCAATTGCTGTACTGGTGGCCGGACATGAAGCGAGATATCCTACGATTTGTATCCGAGTGTTTGACATGTCAGCAATTTAAAGCGGAGTATCAGAGGCCAGCAGGAAAACTTAAGTCACTTCCTATTACCGAGTGGAAATGGGAAAATATCACTATGGATTTCGTTGTGGGATTACCGAGGACTATCAAGGGGTTTAATGTTATATGGGTGATAGTGGATCGTCATACGAAATCAGCGCATTTTCTACCTATCAAGACGACATTCACCATGACACAGTATGCTGATTTGTATATTCAAGAGATAGTTCGTCTGCAATGGGATTCTCGTATCTATTATTTCTGACAGAGATCCGAGATTTACATCATATTTCTGGAAGAGTCTACATGCAGCGATGGGGACTAAATTATTAATCATCATAGCATTTCATCCTCAAACCGATGGTCAGTCCGAAAGAGTGATTCAAATTTTGGAGGATCTACTTCGAGCTTGTGTTATCGACTTTCAATGAAGTTAGGAACCAAAGTTGCCACTAGTGGAGTTTACCTATAATAATAGCTATCAATCATCAATAGGGATTGCTCATTATGAGGCACATTATGGAAGGAAGTGTAGATCACCTATACATTGAGATGAGGTTGGTGAGAGAGGAGAGTTTGGTCCGGACTTGATCAAGCAAACAACAAAGCTAGTTGTCAAAGTCCGAGAGACGATGAAGACTGCACAAAGCCGACAGAAGAGCTATGCCGACAAGCACCGAAGAGAGCTATAGTTTGCAGTAGGTGACCATGTATTTGTGAAAATAGAACCTATGAAAGGTGTTAAGAGATTTGACAAGAAGGAAAACTTAGTCCAAGATTCATAGGGCCATTTGATATTTTAGAGAGAGTTGGGACACTAGCCTATAGAGTGGCATTGCCACCGATGCTATCTGGAGTACACAATGTGTTCCACATCTTGATGGTACGAAAGTACATGTTGAACCCTTCACATGTACTAAATCATGAACCTCTGCAATTGACTTCAAACATGACATATGAGGAAAGACCCATACAAATCTTGGGTAGGAAAGAAAGAAGACTCTGAAATAAAGTTATACCAAAGATTAAAGTCAAATGGCTAAATCACTCGGAGGAAGAAGCTACTTGGGAGACCGAGAGAGACATGATGAGTCGCTACCCGGAGTTATTCGATAAGTTCTACTTTCGAGGATGAAATTTTATTTAATAGATGGAGGAATTGTAGGGTCCAAAAATAAGACGACGCAATCCAACTGCATACGAATATAGGGAAAATGAAAAATAGCTAATTAAATGATTTTAATTGCTTAAATTAATTATGTTAGATATGTTTTTATGGTTAGTAAGTAGTTTTCTACTTGAAGGCTTAAAACTGTATTTTTTAAAAGTTATTCGAGATGCTATCGAGGAACGGAGACCAATGGTTGAAAAATAGAAATTAATTTTATTAAATAACAGTTTTTAATTATTTAAAATAAGGTTGATGCGTTATGATATTTTTAAGATTAAGGAGGTTTGAGGTGATTTTATACGACGAGACGTAATTTTTAACGGTATTCGATTTTCAACTAAAATATGAATTTTTCAACAACTCGGCTAATATTTTCACGAACGTTTCTAAACGAAATATTTTAAATATGCACTAATGGGCCTATTTAACAATGTTATTGGGCCTAGGCTTGTTTACTTGATAATTAACAAATAAATTAGCACAAACCCTTAAACCACACTCCACTCTCCCGTCACAACACACACGAAGTCCCCTCCCATCAAAACACAGCACACACGCAAGTAATTTTGCAAAGAAAGCCACGGTTTTCACAAGGATTTCAGCCTAGAAGTTCTTCGTCGCCGTTCTTCACATCTAAACGTATTTGTCGTGCGTAATATACGCAAAGACACGCCTTAACTATCTTTTTCTCATCTATCACACCATAATATTATTTTGAATTACGTTTGCATGAAAAAATGATTTTCTTATTAATATTTTCGTTTTTATGCTTGTGGTGTTATGAAAGCATGATTTTATGTTCCAAAAACTTGTGTTATTATTGCGTGAAGGGGCTGTCATGTCAAAGGATCATAGAGGGACGTTTTTACACGAGTTTAAGGTCGACATAATGCACGATTAAGGCAACACACGAAAATAGACCAAGCTGGAACGAATTGTTGCATGTTTAAGCACTAGGGTTCGGTTAAGAGGAACCACAGCTCATGGCTCAGCCAGAGCTTAACCAGGGCTGTGGAAAGCTAGTCGAGAGCAGCTGCTGCGCGCGAGGGGTCAGGGCTCGACCAGGGGGTCGGGCTAGGTTTGAGAGGGTCCAGTGAGGGCTCGGTGGTGGCTCGAGGGTAGGAGTCCTAGCTGAGTTTTGAAGAGTCCTAGTTTTGTAGCTAAGGTCGCGCGGCTTCTTGCCTTCTTGCAGTAGGTTGCAGCAGGCTCAAAGCTGGTTCAAGGGTTCATGGCTGGTCAGTAGGGTCCGTATGTGGTCTGGGAAGGGCTTGGCTCGGGGTTGCTCTGGTATGGCTCAAAGAAAATGAGAGTTTGCTCAAGGGTTTTTAGATAGAGTTCCGTTTTTGTGGTTTAAATGGCTAAGGCTTGAGCCGTGGGTCCATGGGGGTGGTTAATTGTTCACAAGGATAAATTAGGTAATAAAAAGTCTATGTTTAAAATTTGATAATTTAATATTAAAGTTTGAATTAATTCGGGAATTAAACGCTCTACGAATTAATAATTAAGAAATAATTAGAAAGCCTCGAATTTAAGCTAAAGAAAAATATAAGAAATTTAATGTAATCTTAAATAATTATTTGGGATGGTCTATTGTCAACAATAGTAAGAAAAAATCAAAATCGAGTAATTTTACGTCTATGGGTAAAACGGTCATTTTACACCTAAAAAATAGTAAACGTCATGGCAGTGCCCTAGACGCTGTAAAATATGTTATTATGTTAATTTTAAAATGTTTATGGAAATTTTATGATAAAAAGTTAACACTAAAAGATGTGTTGCATGCTTGGTTTAAAAGGAAAATGATTATTACATGCATAATTTTTATAAAGTGATGAAAATATGAAATGTTGAAGGAAGTAAAGTAATTGTGACTAATACGATCAACGATGATTGTGATGATATGATGATATGTAATGCCAAGCCTCAGTTGACGGGTGAGAGTGTCGCTGATGTCCCCACTGCCTAGTACTGTGGATATACGTAGATGGATCCATCGACCTTCAGCTAATACAAAACTAATAATTAACGATCTGGATTCAACGAAAAGGAAAAAATATACGTATATGATAAATATGATAATGTTTATGCTAAAGAAAAATGTTTATGTTTGTGCATGTTTATGAAATGTTATGTTAAGTAAAAATATTTTCACTGTTGCATGTGATTATATATGTATTACTCGTTATTATGGTATGGTTTGCTGAGTCAATAGACTCACTAGGTGTGGTCGATTCAGGTGAGCATGACGTTGATGTTGTTGAGGGAGTTGATGGTTGATCTTACTGGACTGAAGGTGCACATAACCCGAAGACCAGAGCTAGTTTTCCGCATTTATATTAAGTTTATGAATTAAGTTGACGTTAAAGATTTGTACGACTTTTTTTGATGATTTTGAGTATTTTTTGAGAGGATGTTAGTGTTAGTATATTTTTGAAATATTTATAGTTTAGGTTGATTGACGATTTACGATATTACGTTTTGAATTAAGTTCTTTTAAATTTTCAATTAATAGTTGGTTGTTTTAATTTTAAAATGGTGCAAAGTTAATTTAAAAATAGATATNTTAAGAAAAACGAGTAGTGGACGTTTCACATTTGTTGTTGCATCAATTGCATTTAAACTTGACTCCATATCTGTAACATATGCTTTTTTTCTTAAATTGCTCACAAATAACCAATCTGAATTTGTTTTTTTTCTTTTTGGGTAAGTCGAGTACACTTGTGAATCTTTTGTAGCAAACACAAATGGTTCGTAATAACCTAAATTTCTTTTCCGATTAAAATCAACAATGTCATACTTTTTGTGTATGCGTATACCTAATCTAGGATGAGTATCAAACAAAAAACATTTAAAAATTAAGGTATGTTTCAATGGCAAACCACAGTATTCGACCTCAATTATCTCTGCGAATTGAACATAAAATTTGTTACATTCATCTTAACTTGAATGACCATGAACTTGAACCCCTGAATTATTGGTGGCCATATACCATGTATCATTAACAGAGTGAAAATTAAACTCATTGACACAATAACCTCGATAAGTATTCACTTTTTGCAACGGTCCAAAAGCAATTTTATTAATCATAAGAGAATTGAATTTAGTCAAAACCTCCCACACATCACTTGGTAACAACTCTCTAAACGCAACGGGTATCAAACATTGCATAAATACATGACAATCATGACTCTTCATACCAAACATGCGCAACTTGTTCATGTTCACATAATGAGACATTTTTGAAACATAACCATTAGAAAATCGAACATCCTTCGACCATCTAAATAAAATTTTTCTTGCATGCTTCTCTAGTGTGTATCTTGCTTAAATATATCTTCCCGTAATCCCGTCAAGATGTAAATTGGTCTTATACATATTTCAACATGATCCCCTCGTGATTTAGCGTTATCTAATATTAGTCACCGTGTTAAAGACATTATTGAAAACATTTTTCTCAACATGAATTACATGATATCCAAGTTGTGTCTTATCAAGTTGGTAGTCTGGTAGGGAAGCTCCTAGAAAATACTCATTCTTCTCCATCCACATTTTATCAAGTTATATAATTCTTTTTTTTTTGTATCAGAGTAAACCTCGTGCAAAGGCCTAAAACAAAATTCGTACAACTCATTAAATAATTCATAACCGCGTTTAACAATAGGGGCGGAATGCGTGTCTCTTTTACCACTGACGAACGTGTGTCTGTTACGATGCAGTGGGTTATCTTCAGATAAGAACTTATTGTGATTGTCGAACCACGAGGTTTTACCACTACAAGGTAGAGTGAACGCCTCTGAATCTGACATGCAGTGAGGACATGCTTGTTTTCTAGTTGTGCTCCAGCCTGATAACATCGCGTACGCTTGGAAATCGCTTAATATCCACATCAACGCAACTCTGCACCATTTACCTAAAGTGATTGAAATTCTACAATCACTAGATGAAGGAAAATATCAATCATATATACTAAAGCTAATAGATTTCCATGCTGCATGCTTAGTTTATAAAATATAAGTCATTTTTAAATAGACTAAGGGAAATGATTCAAAAATAATTTGAGAGATGTGAATTGACTGTGACACAGAGGATGTGTGAGGAATCCGTCGAAAAAAGTGACGGTGGACTTATTTTATTTTAGGCCACGACCCAGTGACGAGAGTTGCAGAGGCCCTGCCATCAGATACCGTGGTTTATAGATTGATCAATCGAAAAAAGGATAAAGGATGAAGGATAAAGGATAGTCATTTTTAATTATCAAACTTCACTAAAAATTGATTTATGATGAGGGAAGGCTTTATGATGATAAGCGTTAAACGATTTATGGAAATGTATATGCAAACGATTTTTAAGTCAAGCGTATTTTATTAAATGTATTCTTTCTAAAACATGTGTTTGGATATGTATTTTTTGCTATCGTGGTTTGGATGTGTTGAGTCGTTAGACTAACTAGTTTTAAATGATTGCAAATGAGGAAAACGATGAGATTGGAGGCTCAGACACTTGAGTAGACCTAGCTTGGCAATACACTCCCGAAGACCTTGCGTTTTTCTGCAAAACTCTGTTAGATAAAGTTTTATGAAAGAGATATTTTAAAAGAGGAAACTATTAGTATTTTTAAGTTTCTGGATTTCTTTCATTTGACATAAGCTTTTTTTGTTTGGCGAATTCGGGATTTTTGATGCATTTTAGTTTTTGACTCAACAGAACCATGTTGATAAAGTAGTTTTAAATACTGATTTTTATAAGTAAAGTTTCGGCTATATATGTATAAAAATTAAATAAAAAAATTCTTAGAATTATTTAATTAAAGTAAGAGTGATGAACGTTTCAGTTGATATCAGAGCAAAGATCTTGTAAGGGTTGTGCTACTGCCAGTTCCGGGAAGCTCAAGAAGTCAAGCCTCAAGTCTGTGAGTTTTTACCCCTTTAAATTTTCCATGATTAATTAGATGCTTTTATGATATAAAAATTAGGATGTTAGATGTTTTCGAATTTAAATGCATGTTGGTTACGTGATTTGGACGGTATGTACAGTTATGCCCCCGAGACGTGTTTTTTTCATGAATGGGGAAAAAGAGAGACGTGAGGAGATACCTCGACCACCCCCAGATGCTGCTACTCAGTTACTAGAGGGTATTGCTCGATTATTGGAGCAGCACACTGGAAATGCTAACAGGGTACGACAGGAGGATTTATATGTGCAGTTCAGGAGGATGGACCCTAAAGACTTTGATGGTACTACAGATCCATTTGTTGTTGAGGGATGGATCCGTTCTTTAGAGGTAACGTTCCAATTATGAATGTGGCTGACTCTGACAGGGTTAGATGTGCCATATACCTGCTGAAATATGATGCTTCCTTATGGTGGGAAGAGGCTGAAATATTCAAGAGAATTTTCTATGAGAAGTACTTCACCGCAGACGTCAGGTTGAGGCTGAAGAGGGAGTTTATGAGTCTCCGACAGAGAGACTTGCTTGTGGCTGAGTTCATCAAGAAGTTTGATACGGGGAGTCATTTTGTGCCCCTAATCGTCAATGATGCTACTGAAAAATTGAGACGTTTCTTGGATGGTCTCAAGCTTACCATCCGCTGTGACGTACTATTAACATACCCATATAATTATAATAATGTTGTCACTAGAGCCTACAAACCCGAACTATCTTTGAAAGACATTGAGTGGGAGATGCTGAGGAAGAGGCACAACAGGAGCAGCAACATCAGTAGAATAAGAAGCCTTATGCAGGGCCACAAAGACGACAGGGACAACAGAAGCCTCAGGGACAACTGCAACAACAACCACAGAGAGCAGCTGCCCCAAAGACTGAAGAGAAGCCGCTATGCAAAGAATGTAATCGCCAGCACTATGGCAAGTGCATGTGGGGCACCAACAAGTGTTTTAAATGTGGAGGAGATGGGCACAAAGCTGGTGATTTCCCAAATCTGAAGCAACCTGCGACTGGTCGAGCGTACATGATGCATGCAAAGCAGGCAGAGCCAAACACTACGCTTATCACAGGTATCCCAACTAATTTAGCATTTTATGTAGTTTTATTGTTTGAATTGCTAAGTATGGATGCTAGGATCAAATTGACGTTTATTGGACTTGATGTTTTAGTATTTCATGTCTCGAATTTTTCACAATTTAGGAAAGAATAAGTTATGGGCATTAATTAGGGGAAATCGAGAGCGTAGGGCTTGAATTTTAATTAATTAAAACATTTTAAGGATTCAATTGCATAATTCAGAAACTATAAGGACTCAAGGGCACTAAATCCGAGATTTTTGGGCTTAATATGAATAATTTGGGAGCTATAGGGCCTAAATTGAGAATTTCAGAGAATTGAAGGGTGGTACCATAATTTTCAGAAATTATGGGGCTATTTTTGTAAATTTTCGAAAATGAAGGGGCGCCGTTTTTGCAATAATTCAAAAATTGGAGGGCTTAAATGATAAGAAATTTTCGAAACTTTCGACCTTGATTGGATATGATGATATTGTTCACACAGGCATGATATTTATATCGGATGTAGTCACCTACGCCTTGCTAGATTATGGAGTTACACACTCGTTTATATCTGAATTCTTTGTGAAACGATTGGGAGTCTTACCGGAGAACATGGAATCGGGATTTAGAGTTACATTGCCTTTAGGCTAACAGATGTTGTCTACCAGCATGGTGACGGACGTGGAGCTTAGGTTGTAGAAGAATATTGTTCGAGTTGATTTTATTGTGTTGCTGATGCCTGAGTTCGATATTACTTTGGTAATGTATTGGTTAACACTGAATGGAGATTCAATTGATTTCCTACAGAGGTCGGTGTCTACCAAACCAACCAACGGGAAATCATTTATCTTCGAGGCAGTAAAGAGCAGAAAAATGCCGCACATCATTTGTTGTATTTGTGCAAGGAAGCTTATGTGAAGAGGCTGTCAAGGTTTTCTTGCCAGTATCATTTTCGTACCTAATACTGTCTACCAGTCGATTGAAGATGTAGTGGCATCCCACCTGAGAGAAAGTTGGAATTCTCCATCGAGTTGTTGACAGGTACAGTGCCAATCTCTAAGGCACCGTATCGTTTAGCACTTGCAGAGATGAAGGAGCTGAAAGACCAGATTCATGAGCTACAAGATAAGGGATTCATTTGCCTTAGTTTCTCCCGATGGAGCGCACCAGTATTGTTTGTGAAGAAGAAGAATGGGAGTATGGGACTCTGCATTGATTATCGAGAGCTGAACAAGGTGACAGTGAAGAACAAATATCCCTTGCCCATAATCGAAGATTTATTTGATCACTTGCAAGAAGCTTCAATATTCTCGAAGATAGATCTTCGATCATGATACCATCAGTTGAGGGTAAAAGAACCAGATGTGCATAAGACGACTTTCAGGACTCGTTACGAACATTTTGAATTCCTAGTAATGCCCTTTGGATTGACGAATGTCCCAGCGATCTTCATAGATCTCATGAATCATGTATTTCAGTCGTATCTTGATCAGTTCATTATCGTATTCATATATAGACGATATTTTGATCTATTCAAGGAGCAGAGAGGACCATAGTCAGCACCTGAAAATAGCATTACAGATACTGCATCATGATCGAGTTATTGCATATGCGTCTGGACAACTGAAAGTGCATGAGAAGAATTTCCCGACTCATGACCTTGAACTAGTAGTAACTGTTTTTGCTCTGTAGATTTGGAGACATTACTTGTATGGCGAGAAGTGCAAAATCTTTACTGATCACAAGAGTCTCAAGTTTTTCTTCACCCAGAAGGAGCTGACTATGAGACAAAGAAGATAGTTAGAGCTTGTGAAGGATTACGACTGTGATATTAGCTATCATCCCAGAAAAGCTAATGTAGTTGCAGATGCCTTGAGCAGGAAAACAATTGTCATAGCCCAACTATCAGTATAGAGACCTCTTCAGACAAAGATTCAGAGGTTCAATCTTGAGATGTATACTAGGGGCAAGGCTCCTAATCTTTCTACTCTAACATTGCAATCTACCTTGAGAGATCGAATTTGAGTCGAGCAAACTACAGATGAGCAATTACAGAAATGGAGACATTTGGATGAGTCTAAGAGCCGGATTTTATATCCATACAGAGGCCGACTTTGGATTCCTAGTGCGGATTTTCTTAGAGTTGAAATCTTGATAGAAGCCCATAATACACCTTATTATATACATCCAGGGAGTACAAAGATGTATAAGGACTTGCATTTACTGTGTTGGTGGTCGGGTATGAAACGAGACATCATACGTTTTGTGTCTAAATAACTTTTCAACAAATAAAGACAGAACATCAGTTACCAGCAGGGATGCTCAGACCACTTCCTATTCCTGAGTGGAAGTGGGAAAACAATACTATGGATTTTGTGATGGGCTTACCGAAGACAGTAAAGGGCTTCACTGTTATTTGGGTGATAGTTGATCGTATCACAAAATCAGCAAACTTTCTGCCAGTAAAGACGACTTTCTCCATGACGCAATATGCAGAGCTGTATATTCGAGAGATAGTCAGACTACATGGAATCCCAGTTTCTATAATGTCCGACAGAGACACGAGATTTACTTCATCTTTCTGGAAGAGTCTGCATTCTGTTATGGGAACCAAGGTACAGTTCAGTACAACATTTCATCCTCAAGCAGATGGCCAGTCAGAGAGGGTGATACAGATTTTAGAGGATTTACTCCGAGATTGTGTGATCGATTTCCAATGAATTTTGGAGCCGGAGCTACCTCTAGTGGAGTACACTTGTAACAACAGTTTTCAATTGTTTATAGGAATGGCTCCATTTGAGACACTCTATAGAAGGAAATGTAGATCGCCTATTCACTGGGATGAGGTGGGAGAGAGAGCTCTGATGGGACCAAAAATTGTTCGGCATACAACAGATTTAGTAGTCAGAATCCGGGACAGGATGAAGATTGCACAGAGTCGACAGAAAAATTATGCTGATAAAAGAAGAAGAGATCTCGAGTTTGCAGTTGGAGACCGGATCTCGAGTTTGTAGTTGGATACCATGTGTTTGTGATAAATATCACATATGAAGGGTGTTATGAGATTTGGGAAGAAAGACAAGCTTAGTCCGAGGTTCATCGGACCATTCGAGATCTTAGATAGAGTGAGAGCATTAGCCTATCGAGTGGCGTTACCACCTAATCTTGCTGGAGTTCACTATGTTTTTCACGTATCTATGCTCAGCAAGTACATGTCAAATCCTTCACATGTGCTGAATTTTGAGCCACTGCAGCTTACATCGAACCTGTCTTATGAGGAGAGACTTACTCAAATTTTGAGCAGACAGGAGAGAAGGCTGCAGAATAAGATGATAAAGATGGTCAAAGTCAAATGACTTAATCACTCGGAGGAAAAAGCTACTTTGGAGACCGAGACAGATATGAGCAGTCGCTATCTGGAGTTTTTTTATGAGTCATAATTTTGATGACAAAATTTTATTTCAAGGGGTAAGGAGTTGTAACGTCCAAAAATCCATTTATGTAAACCGTATGCATGAAAATTGTTAAATTATTAATTTATTTTAATTCAATGATTTTAAATGCATAAATGATATATTTTGAATATGATTAAATATTTAATTGTGCAGTTTTGCATGATTTCATAATTAAGGATATTCAAGCGAATATTTGATGTTTGCCCAAGAAGGAGATCGGAGACGATTAAGATAAAAATATTTTTATATAATTATTTTAAATGCTCGAAAATATGTCTAAATAGGATTTTTAAATTTTCTAAAAAATGTTAGAGTTTAAATTATTTTACGAGTCGAGTCTTATTTTATTATGGAAATCGATTTTCGTCAAACGAAGGACTTTTGAGAACTCATAGATTTATTTTTTAAAACTTTCCTAAATAAATTTTTTGTGCAAGATTTAATGGGCCTAATTAGGCCTATTTAACTAGAATTAGTTGGGTCTAGTTATTTCCTAACTATAACTACCTAAAACCCTAGCCCCCTAAACACAAAAAAAAAATCAAAAACCAACAAAAATTAGGGTTTGTGAGGGCTGTAGTAGCCATGCACATTGCTGCCACAAAACTAGGATTTTTTGAGAGTTTTGAGAAGAAGAATCAAGGTCAAGACGTTCTCCGATTGTTCCTTCTCGTCTCCTCGCACCAATAATTGATTTTCGAGTGTTATAAACGCAAAGACACTTCTTTAAACCTTTATTTTGCATCATTCGAGATATATTATGCATGTTTATGATATTTTGAATGAAAAACGTGATGATAAAATTTATTGAATGTTTTGAATGATTTATCTCAATACTTTGAAGTTTTAACGCTTGTTTGAGTAAAGTTATGATTAATAGGGACTTTCTGTCACTGAAGGGGAGGGGAATTGTGTTTAGTAATCCCAAAGGGAGCCCAATACGAGCTAGAGGGGCTGGAACAGGAAGGGAAGGGGGCTGAGCCAAGGGTAGGTTTTGTTGGCTTGGTTTCGGACGTGGGGATGAAGCACCGCGCAATGGGCTGCCCAGCCATGGTCGAGATCCGGTGTTGGGTCAAGCCGTGGTCTTATAGGGCACTAGGGTTATTGGAGACGAGGTTAAATAGGTAGGTGTGAGATCTCAAATTTTTGGGCATATAATTATTTAATATAGACATGTATAAGAATTTATTTTCGAGTTATAATAAATTCGAAAATATTAAATAATACATGGTATTAGAAATTCCAAGCCAATAAATACGTGAAATTCAAAATCCAGTGCAAATCGTGTATTAATTTTGAAATAAGGCTGGATATCAACCTATTTGGAAAGAAATATTACATACAAAGTAGCTTTTCTCAACAAAGAAGCATATCAATATTTAAGGAAGAAGTATCTCGATAATTATGGAATAATTATCTCGAAATTATGGAAGAATATTAATCGAATTATGGTAAGATTTTCACCTCACCCCTATAAATACAACCCTATATCATTCAAATTTTACATCTTAATTTTCGAGTTTTTGATCTCATTTTTCGAAATTTTGCTCTCCAAAATTCTGCACGAGTCATCAAAATTCTTTCCAAGTTCAGAAATTCATTTCTCTCGTTCGGGTCCTAAATATCCGATCTCCACCGTTCTGAATATGCTTCGGTATGTTTCGCATAACATATCCAAATTTCAGCAAAATCCAACGGTTAGTTTTTTGTTTATAGGCTACGTAAAAAAAACTACTCAGATTCTAGGCGGGAACAGCATACCTACGGTTTTTCGTCCATAGTAGGTCAAAAAGACTTCCAAACTCGATCTCTACCATTCATAATTTATTTGACGTACTTGTGAATGTACTCTGAAATTTGGAACCCGATCCAACGGTTCAATAAGACGAAATGAATTTTTCAATACTGCTGATTTTTCGGCCGATGGTACTGCTGCGTTTTCAAAGTGTCAGTTGCATGATTTTTCTATGAATTTCGAATTCTTCATATTTTTTTCAAGTTCTAAGGTAAGTGAGATTGTTTTAAATCTATAATTTTGGCTATGTGTTTTCTTGTTTTCAAAAAATTCGGTCGAGCACCGTCATTCTGTCTCTACGTTTTTTTTTTTGTTAAATTTTGTACGTTTACGTGTTGGCACTGTGAGTATTCACTGAAAATGAGTGGGAATCCCAACATATGGCCCTTCACGGTAGGATAGAACCGTTTTATGGCCTCGCCCCCTTAGAGGATTAAACTTAGGGACTGATATCAGTAAACCATAGAAGGTGCAAAAATCGTAGTGCTGTTATGATATGAATATGATGATATGTTATGAAAAGCATGATATGTTTTTGTGTTATTTTCGAAAATTGTGTAAATATTTTTATGTTGTGCTCGAACGGCCCCCGCTTACTGAGTGACGACCATATCACTCACCCCCTTACTATACCCTCCTCAGATAAATTAGAAGAATAAATAGAGAAAGAAGAATTGAACACAGTTTTTGAACTGATAGTGGACGCATGAAGAATTTTAATTAAGAATATGTTCTTGT
This sequence comes from Primulina huaijiensis, assembly GCF_012295235.1. Classification (NCBI taxonomy): domain Eukaryota; kingdom Viridiplantae; phylum Streptophyta; class Magnoliopsida; order Lamiales; family Gesneriaceae; genus Primulina; species Primulina huaijiensis. The sequence continues at coordinate 15,284,754 of NC_133316.1, read as the reverse complement.
GAATTTTTAATTCAAGTTGTAAACGCTTCCGCATATTTTTATCGTTTTCAGAGTTACTATTGTAAAGACGATTCCATTTTTTTGGTATTTATGATATAAACTGGTTTTGGTTTATACTATACTACGAGGCTTGTTGTTTAGCAATTATGTGATTGTTGAATAACGTCGGTGTCGACCAACCCCGGTCTCGGGGTATGACATTTAAGTGGTATCAGATCATCCAGGTTCATAATCCAGTTTGGAAGAAAAATTTGTCAGATTATGGCAAAAGGCTGATGCAGTCCCCTCAGGAACTACCAACGAGTAATATTGCAACTTTGTTGTCATACGTGGTCCGAAAACGAGAAATTTATTCATTTAGACCTCCGAAATCGCGTTTTTGTTATTTTAAGAAAATTTCATAGAACTCATTACATTTCGTAGGAAACTTGGAATTTAATTCCGTCAACTGTTCTGAAATCCTCTCGACGTATTCTTTCTGTCCATGGGTCAATATCCAAAATTTTTATTTTTGGAAAATTTCTCGAAAAATATCGTTCAACGAGTTTTTAGAAGATTTTTTTTGGAATTTTATTATGAGGACAATTAGTATTGGTATTTATTTTTGGGAATATGCCTATCAGAGATAAGTTGACTTAAACTTCTGAATTAAGAAGAAAAATTTGACTCGAGTACGATAAGTTATTTATGAAAACTAATAAGAGAAAAGTTGATATGAGAATTATATCACAAGTTTTGGGTATTCAATAGAGAAGTTGATATTGTGGTAACAGTTAACTGTGTGGGCATTAAGTTTGGGTTATTAAGAATGTTAAACGTTAACTTTAAATATATAGGACCTTGGAATATCTTGTGAGACAATATCTCCAGGTTAAGGAATTTATATTATTTTGGGATAACAAGTAGGCTACGACCTTACGTAAATAAAATAAGTTATGAAGTATTGATGGATATCAAGCAAAGTATAGTACAATAAGTTTTGACTTTTATGGTATTAAGAATGATTCAAAAAGAATGATATTCAATGAAATCGTTTGTGTTAGAGCATGATAGGCTCATGGTCTTGATGGAAGTAAGATTTAGTAAAAGAATAATTATTTGAGGTAACGACTATGTTATAATTTTCGGGATTTAAGTCAATAAGTTATAGATCGATGTTGAGTTAAGTTTCAATATTCTATATGGGTTTTAAATTTAGAGATAGTAATCGGGATAATTTCAAGATAGAATAAATTAGTATCAATTCGCATATGTTTAGTGCCGACTTGATTCAACTCACTTCAGTAGATTTCAATGTCATCCTAGGTATGAACTGATTATCTAAGTGCAGTAGTAGATTTGCAGAGTAAAAACGTCAAACTCTGAACCACGAACCAAGAAGAAATCAAGTATCATGTCAATGCCAATGAATATAAATACATTTTTCTCTTTCCCAGACTTGGAAAGCCATAATATCGGGAGAAGAAGTTTACCTAGCAAAGGTGAACAAAGTGCAAGAAGGAGATGAGCTGAAGTTGGAAGATATTCCAATAATACAGAAAAATCTTGGACGTTTTTCCAGAAAGGCTTCTTGGAATGGTCTCGGACTGTGAAGTAGAGTTCGAGATAAATTGGTATCGGTGATGCACTAATCTCCAATACAATGTACCGAATGCCTCCAGATGAACTCAAGGAGCTAAAAGAACAACTTCAAAAGTTGTTAGACGAAAAACAGAGAAGGACAAGTGCTTCCTCCTGGGGAGCTGCAGTCCTATTTGTAAAGAAGAATAATGGAAGTATGAGATCGTGTATAGATTATAGAGAACTCTATAAGATCACAATCAAGAATAAATATCTTCTTCCAATGATAAAAGATCTTTTTGATCAACTTAAAGGAGTCGGTGTCTTCTCCAAGCTTGACCTGAGGACATGCTATCATCAGCTAAAGGTCAGAGCAGAAGACACCCCAATGTCAGCATCCAGAATAAGGTCATGTAGGATCGAAATCAGGACTATCGGTGGAGCCAAAGAAATTAGAGGCTAATCTAGATTGGCCGAGACAAAAGAATTCAACCGAAATTAGAAGCTTCTTTGGATTACCAGGCTATTAACGGAAATTCATCGAGGACTTCTCTTCAGTAGTCGTATCACTGACAAGACTCGCACAAAAGAACTACGAATTCAACCGAAGAAAAAGGTGAAAAGAGCATTCAAACATTAAAGGAAAAGCTAGCATCTACACCAATGTTTGTATTATCTACTGAGGATAATGAATTTGCCATCTACAGTGAAGCATCAAAGGAAGATATCAGATGCGTACTCATGGGAGACAGGCGAGTTTACTGAAGCCGCATGACCAAACCTACGCTACTCACGATCTCAAGTTGGCAACAGTGGTCTTTGCTTTGAAAATTCAGAGACAGGTGGTGTCAAGTGTGAAATCTTCACGGATCACCAAAGTCTAAAATATTTGTACACTCAAAGAATAATTGAAGATTAGGGAAATAAGGTGGATAGAGTTACTCAAGGACTATGACTTGACAATAAACTACCACCCCGGCAAGGCAAATAAGGTTATCGATGTTTTAAGTCAGAAAAACATGGGGAAGATAACCCTAGCATCACTCTCCATGCAACCATGTCTTGAGAAAGCAGTCAAGTTAAATAAGAGTCGAAACATGACACAAGAAAAGTTTTAAAGAACAAGCCAAGGAAATAAAGTCGTCAGATTTTCAAGTGGACCTAGACGGAATCCTAGGGATGAGAAGATGATTGTGTGTGGCAGACATCGACAATCTTCGATAAGAAATGATGTAAAAGGCGCATAAGTCAACATTCCCGATCTATCCCGTTAGTACAAGGATGTATAGGGACTTGAAAGAAAGTTTCTGGCGAAGCAGAATGAAGAGAGATATCGCCGAGTTTTTATCCAAGTGACAAATATGCCAACAAGTGGAAGCTGATCACCGATGACCCAGTAAGACTACTGCAACCTCTAGAATCCTAGAATGGAAATGAAAACATATTCCCATGGATTTCGCATGTGTCATAGACTTCAATAGTAATTGAAGTAACATCTACCCCTGATATAATTCGCCAACAGTAACAGTTATCACTGCAATATTGGAATGACTCTATTTGAAGCCTTTACGAACGGAAGTGTCGATCACCACTGTACTAGGACAAAATAGAAGAGATAGTCATAACTGGGCTAGAACTAATCCAAGAGACAATGGAAAAAGTGGCCATCATCAAAGACAGACTTAAGGCTGATAAGACCAGCAAAAGAGTTAGTCTGATTTTAAAAGGAGATCAATGGAATTCACATTTGGTGACAAGGCTTATATAAAGGTCTCACCAATGAAAGCAATCCTTAGATTTAGTAAAGCTGGAAAAGTTAATCTTCGGTACGTAAGACCATTCGAAATTCTGGAGAGATTGGCACATTGGCTTAAAGAATAGCATTGCCACCAGATATATCAAAAGATTCACAATGTCTTCCACGACTCTCAGCTAAGGAAATACATGTCGAACCCAAGACATGTTATTGAAATTGAATCACTCGTGATCAAAGGTAACTTTGAGGCAGAGCTGAAATATGAAGATGTCTCTACTCATATTGTGGACACCAAGGACCAACTACTGAGATAACTTATAATTCCCTACGTCAAGGTGCAATGGTCAAAGTACATAACGAGAAAACTACTTGGGAGTTTGAATAGAAAATGAGAAAGGAATATCCCTACCTTTTCGAAGGTCAAGCCGACTCAAGTTTCGAGGACGAAACTTCCAATAAGGAGGGAGGGATGTGAGAACTCAAATTTTTGGGCATATAATTATTTAATATAGACATGTATAAGAATTTATTTTCGAGTTATAATAAATTCAAAATTATTAAATAATACATGGTATTAGAAATTCCAAGCCAATAAATACATGAAATTCAAAATCCAGTACAAATCATGTATTAATTTTGAAATAAGGCTGGATATCAACCTATTTGGAAAGAAATATTACATACAAGGTAGATTTTCTCAACAAAAAAGCATATCAATATTTAAGGAAGAAGTATCTCGATAATTATGGAATAATTATCTCGAAATTGTGGAAGAATATCAATCGAATTATGGTAAGATTTTTACATCACCCCTATAAATACCACCCTATATCATTCAAATCTCACACCTCAATTTTCGGGTTTTTGCTCTCAATTTTCGAAATTTTGCTCTCCAATATTCTGTACGAGTCATCAAAATTTTGTCCAAGTTCATAAATCCGTTTCTCTCGTTCGAGTGCTCAAATTCCAATATTCACCGTTCAGAATATGCTTCGGTATGTTTCTCATAACATATCCAAATTTCAGCAAAATCCAACGGTTAATTTTTCAGTTATAACATACGTAAGAAAACTGTTCAGATTATAGGCGGGAACAGAATACCTACGGTTTTTCGTCGATAGAAGGTCAAAGAGACTTTCAAACTCGATCTCCACCGTTGATAATTTATTTGACGTACTTGTGAACGTACTGTGAAATTTTGAGCCCGATCCAACGGTTCCATAAGGCGCAATGAATTTTTCAAGATGGCTGATTTTTCGCCCGATGGTACTGCTGCGTTTTCGAAGTGTCGGTTGCATGATTTTTCTATGAATTTTGAATTCTTCATATTTTCTTCCTGATCTAAGGTAAGTAGGCTTGTTTTAAATCCATAATTTCGGTTATATGTTTTCTTGTTTTCGAAAAATTCGTTCGAGCATCGTCATTCTGTCTCTACGTTTTTTTTGTGAAATTTTGGTACGTTTACGTGTTGGCACTGTGAGGATTCACTGAAAATGGGTGGGAATCCCAACATATGGCCCTTCACGGTGGGATAGAACCGTTTTATGGTCTCGTCTCCTTAGAGGATTAAAACTTAGCAACTGATATCAGTAAACCATAGAAGGTGGAAAAATCGCAGTGCTGTTATGATATAAATATGATGATACGTTATGAAAAGCATGATATGTTTATGTGTTATTTTCGAAAATTGTGTAAATATTTTTATGTTGTGCTCGAACGGCCCCGCTTACTGAGTGACGATCATATCACTCACCCCCTTACTCTACCCTTCCCAGATAAATCAGAAGAAGAAATAGAGAAAGATGAATTGAACACCAGTTTTTGGACTGATAGTGGACGCATGAAGAATTTTAATTAAGAATATGTTCTTGTGAGTTTTTAATTCAAGTTGTAAACGCTTCCGCAGATTTTTATCATTTTCAGAATTACTATTGTAAAGACGATTCTATTTTTATGGTATTTATAATATAAACTGGTTTTGTTTTATACTGTACTACGAGGTTTGTTGTTTAGCAATTATGTGATTGTTGAATAACGCTGGTGTCGACCAACCCCAGTCTCGGGGCGCAACAGTAGGGCCGCAACAAGGGCTTTGTTGAGGCTTGGGTAGTGCAGTTGGAAGAAGGATGCGAACATGGTGCGCTGGTTGCTGGTGCGCCTGTGGCTAGTACAGGGGCGGTCCAGTTGAGTCCCAAAAGGGTGTCTAATGCGCTGGAGCTGGCCTGGCTAGAGGCTGGTCGAGGATGGCTCGTCGGAGGAGGGCCGCGACATGGAGAAAGATGGAACCAAGCATGTGCGGCTAGGGCATGAGGGCATAGGGTGGACTGTGGTCTGGAGCGTGGCTCACGAGGATGGAATAGGTTCTAGTAAGTCGTGGTTCGAGTTTGGGAAAAATTTATTAAGTTTTGAGTCAATTCGGGCTACAAACGGAACTATTGTTTAGCGATCAAGTTGAGTTGTGATAATGGGTCGAGGAGCTTGAGTTTATGCTTTAAAAAATTGTTAGAGGTCAAAAATAATCTTATATGATGGTTCGGATAGGCTCGGGTCAAGGAACGTAGGAAAAAGTTAAAAAGGATAAGTTAAGGGATTCAGGGATAAAATGGTCATTTTACATCCAAAGAATTTCGAAAGTCCTAGCAGTGTCCCGAGTAATCATAACACATGTTAAATGGTTATTTGAATGAATATGCTAAAATTATGAAATTTACGATATATGCTAAAGCTAATAGATTTCCGTGTTGCATGCTTAATTTATAAAAATATAAGTTATTTTTAAATAGACTAAAGGAAAGGATTCAAAAATAATTTGAGGGATGTAAATTGACTGAGACACAAAAGATGTGTGAGGGATCTATCGGAAAAGGGATGGTGAACTTACTTATTTTAGGCCACGGCCCAGTGACGAGAGTTGTTGACGCCCCGCCGCCAAGTATCATGGTTTATAGATTAATCAATTAAATAGAGGATAAATGATCAAGGATAAAGGATAGTCATTTTTAATTATCAAACTTCACTAAAAATGATTATGATGAGGGAAGACTTTATGATTTTAAGTGTTTTAAACGATTTCTGAAAATGTGTATGCAAACAATTTTTAAGTCAGATGTATATCATTAAAATTATTCTTTTTTAATAAAATTCATGTTGTTAGATATGTATTATTTGCTATCATGGTTTGAATGTGTTGAGTCATTAGGCTCATTAGGCTTGAATGGTTGGAGGTGTGGAAAACGATGAGATTGGAGGATCAGACACTTGAATAAACCGGGCTTGGCAGTAGTCAACAATAATCAAAACACAACGAATATATTTTAATCACACAATTTCAAAAGAAAAAATCAGTATAATCAGCACACACATAATATTGAATATCAAAGTTGCATGAAAATGGAGAGAATGACACTGCACAACATGAGATAGCACCATATATATAATGATAAAATGAAACAAAACCATTAGAAAACCATATAAATAATTTGAGAAACTTGGTGTACTTACAAACTCTCAGTTGAGGTTTTGAAAGTCCTCATCCAAACATGAAGCACTAGATATAGTAATCACACAAAAAAGGCAAAAATCTCGAAATATTAAAAATGAAAAGGTGAAAAGCAATTTTATCATTTTAATTTAATATTCTCCACTCAAAAAAGATTCTATAAAGGTGAAACATGTATTTTTTTCTAGAGATTTCAAGATACGGTTGAATTTTATTTTTGTGATTTTGAATGAAACAATATTTTTAATGCAACCAAAATACACGACTTGAAAATTATATCAGGGTACATATTTTCTATTTTATACGTGTGTGTCATATACATTCGAAGATGGAAATTGATGGGGAAAACACCTTCAATATCTTGAAGTTTGATGGAAGAGTGTGTCCGATAGTATCACCGACAGTTTCTCAATAACCGTTACAAATTAGCGACGGTTTTGTTGAAAAATACCGTCGCTAAGTTAGCGACTGTTTAGTTAAACCGTCGCTTATATTAGCTATGGTTACATACAAACCGTCGCTAATTTAAACGACGGTTTTGTTAAAAACCGTAGCTTAATGAAGCGACTGTTTTTAATCAACCTTCGCTATATTCAGCGACGGTTTTTTCTAAAACCGTCGCTTTCTTTTTTTAAAAAAAATTTCCTTAAATAAGTAGTGATATAAAAATATATTTTGTCCAGTGTAATTGGAAAAAAAAATTAACAACAAAATTTGAGAAATGTAATCATATTACTAATCTACAAATAATAATACAAGTGTTTGGTACAAATGTCAATAAAAAATAGGAAAAAACGTGGCTACGGTAACTGGGTCTCGTCATCGTCGTCGTCTCCATCCCCGTACCCCTGCGTCGGAGGAACATAACTCTGTGATAATCCGTGGGTACGAGATGAAGAAGCAACTGCTGCGCCACGGGATCGACCCCTATGAGAAGTGCCTGGTCCAAGCAGCATGCGACCTGATGTATGCGCAGTAGCTCCCTGTAACATGCCTACAACTAGGACTCGGACCTGCTCCTCTAGTGACGCCATGTGATCTCTCAGCATGGCGTTCTCCACCTCTGTAGCCTGCATCCTCTCGCAAAGCTCATCGTTACGGCGTAACGATGAGTCTAAAGTCTGTCGCATGTCTGCCATCTGCTGGGACTCAGACGACTTACTGACACCCGATGACCCACCACGTCGACCCGGAGCCATCTCATCTGGATATAAGGTGCTGGCCATCGACCCACACCCGTACATCCTCCCCTTCTTCTTCCCCCCAACCATAGTCTTGAACATGTTGTTCACCGACTATGGGCTGGGGTTTCCATGTTCAGTATTACAGAAGTATTGATCAGATTAATCGGGTCAATGAATTCTTGTTGAGTTGATCTGTTTACGAAACAAGAAGATAAAGAAGGAGCCTCCATATTGAAGTTAGGAAACATAGGAGGGACGTACTGATCACCATGAAACTGCCAACAATAATAGTTCGGTACTAAACCATATCTACCTAAATGAAACTTTACAGTCTCGGCATCATCAAAACATTTGTTTCGACACTCCTTACGGTTGCATGGACATCGTAATTTCCCATCCAATAAACACTCAGAATGACTTAGTGCAAATAACACAAATGTCTCAACACCAACACAAAATTCACTACTTAAGAACCCATTCTCCAACCTACTAAACATCCAACTTCTATATGTGTTACCCATTGAAGCCTACAAGTGTTTAAATATTAATTTATTTAAAATCTATTATCAAAAAATATAACACGAAAAGTTAAATAAGTATCTACAAAAATAACATTAACTTAATTATCTAGTAAAAAAAAATCATGCATCATTTACAAAATAAATAATCTACTACTCTAAAATTCATAAATAAAATACTACGCAAAAATTAAAATTAAATATTAAATTTTCTGTAAAGAAAACGCTTTAAAAACCTGACGTGCGCGAAGATATGCAGATTCATGTAACGCTGGAAGATCACATCGAAGAAAAAATCTACAAAATTAATACAAAAAAATGTTAGTACAAAGTCAAAAAACCGAAACTGCGAAAAAATTGATAGAGTTTCGCTACTACCAGAGAAGAGAGGCGAAAATCGCTAAAGAAAATGTTCGCGAACCTCGGTATATACAGAATCATAGCGACGGTTTAGCGACGGTTTAACTTTAAACCGTCGCTATTGTTAAACCGTCGCTTTGTGCACAAACCATCGCCGATCTATACAGAATCATAGCGACAGTTTTCAGTTAAACCGTCGCCAATAGCGACAGTTTTCAGTTAAACCGTCGCCGATCTAGATCGACGACGGTTTGTGCACAACCTTCGCTATTGGCGACGGTAATCAAAAATAGTCTCTATTCTACAAAAACCGTCGCCGAATATTGCGACGGTCTTGTATTATACCGTCGCACATGGCGACGGGTAAAAAACCCGTCGTCTAATATGGCGACGGAATTAAATATAAACGTCGCCAAAGGCGACGGTCAAAAAACCCATCGCACAAAATGGCGACGGGTTTGTTCGAACAGTCGCAATATTAGCGACGGTTTAACCTATAACCGTCGCTAATCCAACCGCTTTTTGTAGTGTAGAACTTAATGTAGAAAATAAACTGGACAATTGAAGTGAGAGCATCTTTGTTTTCATAAGGTTATTCACTACATCCAGCTTTGGTGTAACAACTGCAAAGAAAAAATTGATCCGGGGGAAAATATTTAAAACATAATCTATTCATTAAACGATCAAATCGAATATGAATGACAGTCAGACATACAGTGAAAAATGTAGAATCTATTTGCTAAACCGTGCAAAGAGAATTATAACATCTGAAGTAAATTGTGATAAATTTATTACAAGGTCATCTCTATAAAAAAAATATTGAAAAAGAAGTTGAAAAAATAAAATATAAAAGCTTGAATAATGAAAAATATGGTGCAAAAGACTAAAAACAATTAAAAAGCCACATAATTTTAAAAAATAAATCTAATATTTCAAAACCCAAATAGCACAAGTCGCGCTAGGGTGGTCAAAAACTATCACCTCCAACGTGAATGTGCAGAAATCCTAAGGCTGGTATATAACAAGTCTCGCTATGGTGGTAAAAAAATTACCACCCTAGCGCAATTGAATAAAATCGGGGATGGATAGAACAAGTCACCTAGAGCAGTAAAAAATTACTACTCTAACGCGACATGAAGATAGAAACAAATTTGCTCTGATTTTTCAGAGAGAGTAAGGAAAGAAGATTTGTACTATGTGAATATAAAAATAACTAGAGAGCCAAAGGGTGAGAGAGTCACAGAAGAAAGGAGAGACGCACGAAAAGGGCCGCAACAAGGAGAGAACAACCCGATTACGGGGATGCAAGCGAAGACGACAAGATTTCACGCAATGTTTTATTGTTTCTTTTTCTCTTTTAATATTTTCACTGCAGAAACTCTACTTGACTATTGATTTTGATACTTTCAGCGAAGAAATTCAGCAGCTAAACCTTCTATTGAGTTTGGATTTAGGGGATCCTACCCCTAAACATTTCGATTTATAATAATTTTATCTTTGACTTTTGACAAGTGCTTGATTGTGCTATTGATTTATTTGATTTGTTAAAGTGTAGCTAACTTCTTCAATATTTAATATTTTGATTGAATTCGATTGAAGGTTTCACAATAAGAACGAGTAACTTAGTTTAAGGCTTTTAGCTTGTGTTTAAACCGAATAACTGAAGTAAGAAGGATCAGTTCTGGCTCGTATCAGTTCAGTTATGGGAGGAACTGAACTGATATCAGCTTGAACTGATCAAATCATTTTTAAAACAATAGTTAAACAGTTAAGGACCCAAGATATGTTTATGGATGTTCGGAGACTTCAACTGCTCCTACGTCACTCCTTCTATCACATCGGGTAGGATCCACTAGAATACTTTGATTTATACAACTCTTTGTACAAACCCACTTTAGAAAGGCAGCACCCAACTAGAACTCCTACCACTCAAGATTGCAGGCAGCACCTTGCAATCTGCATAATGTTTAACGTCTTTATGACAAGACTACAAACACAATATTTAATGTCATTATGTGAAGACTCACTCATCTAAACAATAAGCTCACCCCTCCGTATATGTGAGTGATTGTGTGCGAATGTGTGAGAACTGATCTAATCAATACAACACGAAGGTATTTTCACGCAACTGGGATAACTGCTTCTAGTAAGCTTATATGAAATGAGCGTACCATCAGTTTTCTTCTCACACTGGAATTCAGTTGTATTTTCTCTCTTATTGTTGTTGATGTGGTTGTTGTTGTCATCTTCAACGATCTTGTTCTGGTATTTATAGGCGCTCAGCTCACCGCACATGGAGACTCTATAATAATGTCCATTGCATTTGCATGTGCTTCTTTAGGACATGTCTTGTCATTCTGACAACTGTTCTGGAAGCTTTTCTCTTTTCAGCTTTGCTGCAACGTCCATTATTGTACCTTCGTCTCTGAGGTAGCTCGTAGCTTGTACCTTGAATATTTGTGTTTAGCAGGATTCCATTTGATAGTCTTGTCGTGACATGCGAACAAATCAGTTACAACTGATGCTCTGAACTGTCCTGATTAACTGATTTTCTGAGCTGATCTTGTGAAATCAGTTTGGACTGATTTCACAGTATCAGTACTTTTGTTTCAGTTTGGACTGATTTCACAGTATCAGTACTTTTGTTCAGCTGAGTTCTTCATCAGTTGAGCTCTTCATCAGCCGGTCGGGCTTTTGAAGATATATTGTTGAATCACCTATCAAATGGACAATCAGTTGAACTGTTCTTTGATGTATCAGTTGGGCTGGTTCAGTATTGGCAATCAGTCGGCACTTTCAGTTGGCATCTCAACAACTTCAGTTTTGGCTTTACGAACTGATCTGTTTACGACTCGATCAGTTTCAGCTTTCTACACGCTAGGTAATTTTCTTAGAAACAAAGTAACAAGTTTTGTTAACATCAAAATCAAGATTGAGAACATAAGATGTTCCAACAATCTCTCTTTTTTTTTATGCTAACAAAACTTTAACAGTATAAGTTAAAAATTTTACCGATTAAAGAAAGTTCAGTTTGAGGAAGAAAAAGCTCTCCCTTAAAAACTGAATTAGAAAAGATTTTAGATAAAACATTTTAAAAGATAATTTTTTAAAAATAAAATTATTTCAGTTCAAGAGATAAAATATTGAGATTATTTTAGAGCTCCCCCTTAAAAACTTAATTGAAAATTCTTTTTAAGATAATTTTTATCAATCTTGGACATTCAAGTAGTTTAGGCAAATAAATTTAAATAGCAGTTCAGTTACATACAAATTACATACAAACTAACTGAAAATACATAATGTTTATTTAATCAAATAAATGTCCATTGTATCATACATTTAAGTACATCACAATTTGTAAGGGAAATTGCTACTACAATAGCATATTTTAAACAACATTATGTCTCAGTCAGTTTTAAACATAATAGAACTGGATATACCAATGACTGGTTGCCTTGACCACTTGATTTGTTGCATCGATTCAGAGTTTTTTTTTCCAAAAGAACAACCAACTGCTTTAGACTTGATCTTTGTGCTGGAAAACTGGTCTATCTTATGGAAACTGGACTCAACTGATGCAGAACCGCATTGATCATTTTGGTCTGATCGGATATGGCAACGAAGCGGCGGCATACTACTGATGATTAAGGTTCATCCAACAGTTCTCAGCTATAAATTTGGGTTTCGTTTGTTGATCAGTTGAACTGGTCGGCTTGCAACTGAAATCTAGCCCGCAGATCAGTTTTGCTGAACTGCCGACAAGTAGGACTCAAAACCCTGCGGGCTGATTAAAGCACCAAGCTCGGAGTCGAGAGAAGTGACTACAATATTAGTTACATAACTGATCCTCTCTAAGTTGCAGAACCAATCCTCTCTACTCTTTGTAATGTGTGTTATATAATCATTTTAAAGAGTTTTGAAAGTAATATAAAGTACTTTTAAATAGCATATAAAAATATTTTTAAATAAAATAATTTTAGTCAGTTTTCAAATGTCCTTCTCAGAACAGTTAGCTCTCATACCAATTGAAAGATCGATTTTGATACCCTTGAAAGTGCTTCAAACATAATATTTTCCATAAGCTGCAGTAGCTTGTATTCTAAGAATGAATACACCGATGAATTAAATCGAGTTTAGTTTTCACACTAAGCGGAAGATGCTCGAAATAATTTTTCGTTAAGAAAACAGAACTGTTTAAAGCTTTTAGCTTGTGTTTAAACTGAATAACTTAAGTAAGGGAGACCAGTTCTGGCTTGTATCAGTTCAGTTATGGGAGGAACAGTTTGAACTGATCAAATAAGTTTTAGAACAATAGTTAAACAGTTAAGGACACAAGATATTTTTATAAATGTTCGGAGACTTCAACTGCTCTTACGTCACCCCTTCTACCACCTCGAATAAGATCCACTACTTTGATTTATATAACTCTTTGTACAAACCCACTCCAGAAGGACAGCACCCAACTAGAACTCTTAGAACTCAAGATTGTAGGCAGCACCTTGCAATCTGCATAATGTTTAACGCCTCTATGCCAAGACTACAAACACAATCTTTAATGTCTTTGTGTGAAGACTCGCTCAAATAACTAATAAGCTCAACCTTCTGTATATGTGAGTGATTGTGTGTGAATGTGTGAGAACTGATCTAATCAATACAACACGAAGGTGTTCACACACAACTGGGGTAACTACTTTTAGTAAGCTGATATGAAATGAGTGTGCCCTCAGTTTTCTTCACACATTGGAATTGTTGTAACTCCTCTCTTATTGTTGTTGATGTGGTTGTTGTTATCATCTTCAACTAGGGATGTAAACGATCCAAACCAAACCAAACAGTAACAGGCTTGAGCTTGGTTTGTTTAAGATTGTTTGAGGCTCGAGCTCGATTCGAGCTTCTATTATCAGGTTCGAGCTCGGTTTGTATTGAAAGTACTAAGCTCAAAAAAAGCTCGAGATCGGCTCGTTAAAAGCTCGTTTATCATGTTAATCAAGCCGGGCTCGAGCTTGATTCATTAATAACTCAAGTATCATGTTTAACAAGCCTGACTTGAGCTCGGCTCGTTTTCGAGCTCGTAAAACGTATAATTGAGCTCGAGTTTGAGTTTGATTTGAGCTTGTTAAAAATTAAATCTATCTATGAACTAATTTTAAATCGGACATAAAAATATAAATTAATTCATAAATAACCAAACGACAAAAATAACAACCAAAAATACATAAACTCATTATATTATTCAACGTCCCAAAATAATACATCCAGCATCCAGATAACAAATATTCGTCATACACGGATATCACCATATAAATAAAATTACAATAATTTCACTCCTTTAATAGTGAATTCGCTGTGTTCCAAATAAATTTTATTTTTTAATCAATATAAATTCATTATATTCAATTAATATAATATTTTAGGATAATAATTTTAAAGTTACTTAACGTATTATGACTTGGTGATGTAAATTTTTTTTGGAAAAAAGAATAAGTTGATTTATTTCTGTTAATTTATTATGTTTTAATTTTTAAAGAACATTTTAGTATAATGATATGCAAGTAAGATAAAAAATGTAATTGTGACTATGTGGTGTAAATTCATATTTTTTTTTCAACTATGTTTTGTGTTCAATTCCTTCCATTGACATTAGTACTAATATTTTTATTTGTCAACTCGATAAATGAGCCAAGTTCGAGCTTACGAGCCACCTAAACAAGTCGAGCTCGAGCTCGAGCTCGCGAGTTTATTATCAAACATGTTTGCGAGCCTATTATCAAACATGTTTGCGAGCTCATGAGCCAAATATCCTTAGGTTTGAGCATGGTTTGATTAAATTTCCTAGATTGAGTTTGGATTGATATGATTAACAAACGAACTCAAACGAGCTTTTTATCGAGCCGAGCTTCGAATAGCTCGCAAACGGTTTGGTTCATTTACATCCCTATCTTCAACGATCTTGGTCTGGTATTTATAGGCGCTCAGATGACCGTACATGAAGACTCTATAATAATGTATGTTGCATTTGTATGTGCATTTTTAGGACATGTCTTGTCATTCTGACAACTGTTCTAGAAGATTTACTCTTTTCAGCTTTGCTGCAACGTCCATTATTGTACTTTCGTCTGTTAGGTAGCTCGTAACTTGTAGCTTGTACCTTGAATATTCGTGTTTAGCTGGATTCCATTAGATAGTCTTGTCCTGACATGCAAACAAATCAGTTACAACTGATGCTCTGAACTGTCCTTATGAACATGTTTTCTGAGCTGATCTTGTGAAATCAGTTTGGACTGATTGCACTGTATCAGTTCTTTTGTTCAGTTGAGTTCTTCATCAGTTGAGCTCTTCATCAGTTGGCCGTGCTTTTGAAGGTCTATTGTTGAATCACCTATCAGTTGAACAATTAGTTGAACTGTTATTTGATATATCAGTTGGGCTGGTTCAGTTTTGGCAATCAGTTGGCACTTTCAGTTGGTATCTCGACAGCTTCAGTTTTTGCTTTAAGAACTGATCAGTTTGCGACCCGATAAGTTTCAGCTTTCTGCGCGCTAAGTAATTTTGTTAGAAACAAAGTAAAAAGTTTTGTTAACATCAAAATCAAAATTGCGAACATAATATGTTCCAACGTAATTATTTCTGAAAGTATAAAATTTTTGTGATACAGTCTCTGTGGAAAAATAATCGTACTCATAAATGATATTATAACTTGACTTGTGCATTTGCGATTATTCGAGCATAAAGGTCTTATTTTATTACTGATTTCATTGTGTAACAAAAGATCGATCATAACACCAAATGCATACGTCCAGAACAGAAAACATATGGATTACAAAAAACAAAAACTTCACATCCAAAACCCACAACATGATGGATTACAAGTGAATAAAACACTAGAAAAACAAAGGTATATATTGGCTTGTGATGTGGTCCGGGTGAATCGAGTATGAGATATGTGGGCAGTCCACCGGATGATGAGGATAATTTTGTGTTAGGAAAATGAGCAAGGAAAAGATATATCTCGTAGGGAAGATATATTAATCTTTGGGCTTCTACCGTGATCTGCAAACAATGAGATGAACTCGTGAATACGCGTCGGAGGAGTGTCCGGCTTAACCACTCCGATGCTTAATTCCGCAAGTGAAGAAAAAAGGTGAAGGGATTGTATATGTGATGATATACGTGAGTATTCTTAGTTCAGAATTCCAAAATCTGTAAATGAGAAGTATACCTGTTATTTATAGGAGGAGATCTCATCATTACCTTGTTCTCAGTGCCCACCTGCTAAGTATGGTAAGGCGGCTACCCATACCCTGCTTCTGATGACTTCTCTGACACGCCAAACCCATGTCGCTCTAACAGATAGGATTGCCCATACTGATACACTCGAGTGTAATGCGCTTCTCGAGGTATCCTGGGTAAAAGTTCCCGGGAGCTTGCATGAGAGCCGCGGCTCATGATAGTCCGAGGAAAAAATGTCCCGGGCACTCACCTGCCTGGATGCTGAAGAAATCTTCCTGCACACATAATCTATTTTGGACTATCCATATAATATCTCAGGTCATCCATGACCCGGACTTTTATGGGAGTATCACCACCCATTCCTTAAATAGTCGGGCTAGAATCTTACTCGTTGTCCCGATCAGTTATGCTTGGGCTTCAATAGAAAGATTATCAATTCAAGATTATAAAAGCATCAGGGGCTTCAAATATCCCAGAGATGGGATGAAGTGACAGGAGCTTTCATCTCCCGAGCTGTGGATAAGATGCCGAATGTGGATAAGATGCTAAGGCCTAATGCCCCTGAACTTTACATAAGATGTCGGGGCCTCATGTCTCTCGAAATTTGAATAAGATGCCGGGCCTCAAGTCTCCCGGACTTTAAATATTTTGTCGTTTAGTATTCTCGGGAAGTCGTGCTAATGTCATGATGACGCATGCCCTAGAATTCCAACGGTCAGAAACATTTTGTATTCCGAGAATATGATAAGTCTGATGCTTCAATATCCGTGCGGGTCCTTTCACATACCCGCACAATTTTCGAGGTGCTTCCTAACCGTCCGATATAACTTTAGATCTACGGTGGAGATTACACCCCCTTCTTCCTATATATAACAACACACCCTCTTCATTTGTCACTTTCCAGATTTTACATTCTCTCAAATACTCTCCCCCTCCACAGCGCAGTGCTTTCCAACTCCGGCGACTTTCAACCACCGCAACCCCTCCGCTCGTCCAACCAATATCTTCTTCTAAAACTCTTACGTTCTTCTCTTTTCTTAAAAAATGTCAAACTCTACCTCCTCCACCTCAGGAGCAAATGCGCCAGGCTCGCCTAGTGACGAGTCTTTCGCGATGCGCTCCGCTTCATCTTCTCCTTCTCCCCCCCTTCGCTCTATCACTCGACCCTATAAAAAAACCGCCACCCACAAATTCAAGCCTTCCTCTTCTGGCCCTTCCCAAGCTCTGAAGAAGAGCAAGGGCAAAGCCCGAGCTTCAAGCCCTCCCCAATCTGAGACTCCTTGAGTTCCTTGGTTCACCTCAATGAGCAGCACACTGCGCTCGAGGGCTAACGAGGAGCTCCGAGTCTTGGGCTATATCCCCTCCACTTTCCCGATTTTGATCCCCGGCCTTTCTGATAGGCCAATCAAGCTCCTCCTGGTTTCACCACTTTATTTCGAGACCAGGTTAGGAATGGGCTTCGATTCCCCATCCCCCCTTCTATACTGAGGTCGCCAAGTTTTTTGGTGTACATATTAACCAACTCCACCTTAATTCCTTCCGCATCATGGCATCGGTCTACGTCCTTTTCCGTATGCACAACTTTCTCATAAACCCCCTCGTTCTCCATTATTTCTTCGTGTGCCAGTGGGGAGATAATGCATTCTCCCTGCCTGCTGGCTAAAATCCCGGTTCCTTGATGATATCCCTTTTTCCTAGAAGGGATGGAAAGGACGTTATTTTTATATTCGACTCCCGACTTCTCTTCCTTGTTTGACTGGTTTTCTCCCTTCTCTCCCCACACAACTCTCTCTTCCCCGCTTTTTCAAATTCGAAGAGCCATACACCCGAAGCCGAGATTTGGTGGAGGGTCAAAAATACTCCTCCTCCACTCTTATCTCAGAAGAGAACTTAATATCGTATGGGTTGAGTGTCCAGGCAGAAGATCCGATAGACCAAGTGGTTGATGAAGTCGCAGGCTCAGGCGCTCAAACTTGTAACTTTCAACTCTTGAACTTACTTTTATACTTTATTTCTGCTTGTAATTACACTGACCTCTTTCTTTTGTTTTACGTGAAGATAGTTCTAAAATGTAGGAGGCCTTTGCCAAGAAATGGGAGGCCGAGAAGACGGCTCGGGAGAAAAAACTGGCATCTCGGAGAGCAGCTTCCGAGAAGAAAAGGAAGGTCGAGGAGTAGGCGGCTCGAACAAAGGAGTCTACCCAGGTGGAGACTCGTCAAGAAATGTCTCGGGCAGATTTCTTGTGAGAGTCTGAAGACCACGTTCCTCTTATCCAGAGGAAACGAAAGGCCATTACAAGCTCGTAGTTGATCCTGGACAAGGGTAACAGAGATGGAGACCAGGGCAAATCCCAGGCAACACAATCAACGCCTCCTCTTCTCCAGCAACTCATCCACGAGCCTCTCCGCGAGTCCCTTTTGACGGAGCAACCTTCCCGGGCCAGCATTTTTGGGGAGATAGCTACTCAGACCTGGCTTCGGATTTTTAAACAGCTCCTCATTCCTGACGAGGATGCATATCTGAAGAACACCCGGCCTACCCCCAAGCTTTTCGAGGGTTCGCACAAGATTCTGGCTGTAAGTTCTTCTGGTTAATTTTTATTATCACTCTCTTTTTAACTTCTTTTTGAATAGGGTGTTCAATTGATGATCTCGGCTTTTGAAGAGGTGGTCGCGACATCACACTCCAAGAATCATCAGGCCCGGGCGGCTCGAGATCTTTAGGAACAGCTGCAAAAGGAGCTGGCCCGGGCTCGGGCTGCTCATGAGGAAGAGGTAGCTGTCCATCGTGCCTCTTTAGAGTCGTCTCAATCAGACCTGGCCAAAGCCCAGGACGAAATTAATGAAGTCTTTATCCGGGCAGAGACTCTGCAAGGACACTACTCTGTTCTGGAGAAAAAGAATCGATCTTTGTCTGAGGACATGGAGAGACAACTGTCCAGGGCAGAGGCTGCTGAGAGGGCACTGGCTGCTGTAAAAGATGAGAAAGACCAGTGGCAGGCCTCCTTCCTTACGTCTCCGAAGTTTAAGAAAGCCATTGAAGACCAGGCCTATACCTTCTTCCAGACCTGCTTTGATAAGTGCTGCGAGCAGTTTAAAGAGGCCAGACTAATTCCAGAAGATAGGGTAGAGTTCCCCGATTTTGGATGTGCCATAGCATCCCTTCCCAAGGATGGCAAAGAGGCAAAGGAGGATGCCCAAGAAGAAGAAAAGCAAACGGAGTCCAGTACTATAAATATAGAATATGATTGTATTTTCTTTTGCTTTTCTATTTTTTGTAATCACTGCCTTCGGGCTTTTATTAATGAACTTTCATTCATTTTATCTTCTGTTCTTTTAATAATTTCTGCAATAATTCGTAAATGCCCGGCATCTAGAAATAATCAAGAACTACTTGCTTGAATCACAAAAATTTCTAAGTATTGTAAATTAATCGGGAACACCAATAAGTAACCGGGATGTTGAACCTTGAACTTGAATAAACATCATTGCACTTTAATAAACGTTCAAGGTGTAGACCTAATAAGTCAGGGTACAGAGCTTTATTGTTTGAATAACCAGAGTGTGGAACCCTGGGTCGGAGATCATGTCCCGGGACTTGGGAATGGTCGAGGTGTGGTGCCCTGAGCCAGGGTGTAATGCCTTGGGCTTATTAAGAACAAAGGTACGGAGCCTTGGGCCGGTGATCATGTCCCAGGATTTGGGAATGGTCGAGATGCGGTGCCCCGAGCCAAAGTGTAGTGCCCTGGGCTTATTAGTTTTACTGAGGCTTTGTATCTCCCGGATTTAGATAATTCTCATTCATGCACTTTCTGAGAAGAACAGAACTTTCATTATATCTTCAAACAAATAATCACATCTTTCAAGCAAAATAATTCTTTAAATGAAATACATTCCAAGGTCTTTTGAGAGAGCGTCCTTGAGCATCTTCTAAATAAAAAGATCACGAGCTAACTTTCCGAGTTATTTTAAAAGACCATTCTCACCGAGCTTCCTATTTTCCAACATATCCAGCTGGATTAACTTTCTTCATGACCAGATCTACCACTTGAAAGTCTCGGATACAGACTCGTTTGTTATATGATTTCATAACTCGGCCCCGGTTAGCTTCCATTCTAATCAGAGTATGCTCTCTCTTTTCTTCCACCAAATCCAATTCCATTACCCGGCTTTGATCATTATCATCCGAGTAAAATTATACCCGGGCAGAAGATTTTCCGATTTCAACTGGAAGAACTGCTTCAGAACCGTACACCATATTAAAAGGAGTTTCTTGAGTAGATACCCGAGGGGTAGTTCTATATGCCCAAAGAACGATGGGCAATTCCTCCACCCAGTCTTTTCTTTTGCTTTGTAGTCTAATTTTCAAGGCTTGAACAATAATTCTATTCACAACCTCTGTTTGGCCATTAACTTAAGGATAGGCAACATAAGTAAAAGACTGAGTGATTTTCATTTCCTGGCACAAAGCTGTGATCTCCTTTCCCTGAAATTGCCTCCTATTGTTTGGGATTAGTCTCTTGGGGATTCCAAACCGGCATACAATATTCTTCCATAGAAAACTTCAAAACTTCCTGCTCAGTAATCTCTGCCAGGGGCTCGGCTTCTACCCACTTAGAAAAATAATCAACTGCTACCAGCAAAAAAATTTTTTGAGCTCGGGCGATTGGAAAAGGGCCTACGATATCCATGTCCCACTGATCAAAGGGGCAAGATTCCCAGATACGCTTCATGGGAGTGGTCGGGCTGTGTTGAAAATTTGACTGATGTTGGCAACCTTCACAAGCCCGGACAACTGGGGCAGAATCTTGGTTAATAGTAGGCCACCAATATCCGACAAGCGTGGCTTTCCGGGCTAATGCTATTCCTCCGAGATGCTCTCCGCAACACCCCTCATGAATCTCTCGGAGGACATAATCCACCTCTCCCGCAGATAAGCATTTTAACGGGGGTCCCTGAAATGATCTCGTGTACAAGATGTTATTCAAGAGAACAAACCTGGGAGCTTGTCTATTAATCTTTTGAGCTTGAGCTTTGTCTTCAGGTAATTCATTGTTTACAATGAATTTGATCAGGGGTATCATCCAAGAATCCTCTGGTGTTGGCAATGCTTCTTCTTCTATGCAGAGGATTAACCGAGAAACATGTAATACTACCCGGGTACTGACTTCTGATAAGAGGCATCCATCTTCGCCAAAGCATCTGCTTCCTCATTCTCTTCCTGAGGTATTTGTTAAATACTCCAATCCACAAAAATTTCTGCCTAGGTTTTTATGAGCTTGAGATATTTAAGCATCATATCATCCTTAGCCTCATAAACACCCTTTATCTGTTGAGTGATTAGCAGTGAATCAGAGTACAAAATGATCCGGGAAGCTCCAACTTCCCGGGCAGCTCGGATACCGACAATAACAACCTCGTACTCTGCCTCATTATTAGTCACCCAAGAATCAATTCTTAATGCAGTTTAATCTTCTCTCTCGGGGGAGCTATGATTACTACTCCCACCCCACACCCCGAATGGCTAGATTCCCCATCCAAAAATACTCTCCAGACCTCCTCTTCATCAGGCTGAACCATCTCTGATAAGAAATCTGATAAGGCTTGTGATTTGATGGCAAGCCGGGGCCTGTATTCAATATCATACTCCCCCAGCTCCACTGTCCACTTGATCATCCACCCGGATACTTCTGAATGAGTCATGATCCTCCCTAGAAGGCTGTTAGTAAGCACAATGATTTGATGCGACAAAAATAAGTTCGCAGCTTCCGTGCAATCATGATCAAAGCCAAAGCTATTTTTTCCACCTCGTTGTACCGTAGCTCGGGGCCTCTCAGAGCATGACTGACATAATAGACAGACCTCTGATCAGAGCCTTCATCTTTGATTAATACTGAGCTGACAGCATACTCTGTAGCAGATAGATAAACAAATAGTTTCTTCCCGAGCTCTGGTTTTACAAAGACAGGAAGCTCTGCTAAGTGGCTCTTAAGGTACCCGAAGGCCTGTTCACACTTTTCATCCCACCCAAATCGTTGTGCCTTCCGCAGGACCTGGAAAAATGGATAACATCTGTGTGATGACCGAGATATGAACCGGGAAAGGGAACCAATTCTCCCGGTCAGCTTCTGAACTTCTCGGACAGACCGGGGAGATGGCATATCCAGCACAGACTTAACTTTTTCTTGATTTACCTCAATCCCCCGATCAGTAACCACAAATCCCAAAAATTTATTACTCCTCACGCCAAATATACATTTGGCTGGGTTGAGCTTAATCTCATACTGCATGAGAGTGGCAAAAGTCTCTTCCAAGTCAGAGATGAAACCAGTAATCTCTTTGGACTTGCCCAAGATATCATCCACATACACTTCTACATTTCTGCCCAACTTCTTCTCGAACACTATGTTCATAAGATGCTGATAGATGGCCCCGGCGTTCTTCAACCCAAAAAGCATGACAATATAGCATAATTTGCCTCCCAAGGTGATGAAGCTGGCCTTGCCTTGATCATTCTTGGCCAGGGGAATTTGATGATACCCCTGGTAAGCATCCATGAAACTGAGCAGCTCATATCCAGAGGTGGAGTCCACCAACTGATCAATTCTGGGCAATGGATAGTGATCTTTGGGACAAGCTTTGTTGAGATCCCTGAAATCCACGCACATTCTCCAACTTCCCGGTAGATTATGGCACCAACACCACATTCGAGAGCCAGGTAGGAAATTGAATTTCTCGAATGTGGTCGGCTTTCAGCAAATCCTTAACATGTACATCAATCACTTTGTGCTTCTCAGGACCAAAGTGTCTCTTCTTTTGCTTCACATGATGAGATCCCGGGAGTATGTTCAAGTGATTCTCCGCTATCAGGGGTGGAATCTCTGTCAACTCCTGTTGGGACCAGGAAAAAACATTAAGATTAGTTTTTAAACAATTTATCAAACTAACCTGGGTGGTTAAGTCAAGGTCTCGGGCCACTCGAATCTCCTTGCCTGGCTCAATCTCCACCATCTCCTGCTCTTCCTCTGCCACAAACTGCACTTCCCCTTTCTCCACTACCCTCTCCATCTCTCCACAACTTTGGACTCTCTTCCCTCCCTTCCTCGCTCTCTTCTGGTCCCACCGGACCGCCTCTACATAACTCTTCAAGGAAGAAGGTTGATCTCCTCGGACTTTACCTACTCGGCTTCACACATGGAACTTAATCTTCTGGTGGTAAGTGGATGCTACAGCCCTTAGCTCATTCATGGCTGGCCGTCCCAGATTGATATTATATGATGATGGGGCATCCACCACAGTGAAAGTAGTCATCACCGTCTTTTTGGGCTCCCGGGTGCCTAGAGTCAGAGGTAGGACAATCTCTCCTTCTGGATAAACAGTATGTCCAGCAAAGCCAAATAGTGCGATCTCCACAGTCTCCAACTGATATCCCTACAAATCCATTTGTACCAGGGCATCCTTGAAAATGACATTAACAAAACTGCCCAAATCCACAAAAACTCTCAAAATATCATAGTTGGCTACTCGGGCTTGGATCACCAGGGCGTCATTGTGAGGTAGGTTCACACCCTTGAGATCCTCGGGACCAAAACTAATGACTGTCTCACTCCTCCTTACTCCCTCCACCTCCATACACTCTCTCCTGCTCCTCGCCTTCCTCGCCCGATTGGAATCTCTGTCAGTAGAGTCTCCTAATATCATCTTAATTACCCCCATGACAGGGGGTGAGGTCTTATTCTTTTCGGGCTCCTGATCTCTTCTTCTACTGGTGTCACCCCTCGGGGCATTTCTTGAATCTCCCCTGGAACTAGGTCCTGGCTGCCGAGATGTCCAAGGTGGCAATCTCGGCTTCTTGCTGGATTGATTATGTCCCTGGATAGAGGGTGAGACATAATCTCTGTTGAGTGTTTTGCAATCCTCTGTGTTATGATAACACACTTTATGAAGGGTACAAAATCGCCTCTTCTCAAGCCGGGTAAGCTGATGATCCGGAGGCAAATCCCTGCTGCATTCCTTAACCTCCCTATCCCGGGTAATTTTCAAGGGCACGTGATGACAAAAATGCCCCTGATTACCACCCCTCCTATGTCCCTTCCCCTCGGGTTTAGATACCCGATCTCCTTTTTCTCTTCTCACTGCCTCTCTCTTCTGCTTCTGTGCTTCTTCTATGTTAATATACTTCTCTGCCCGAGACAAAAAATCCTCAAAGTCCCCATGCACCTTCTTTGTTAATGAACGAAAAAACTCACCCTCCCTCAGCCCCTGAGTGAATGCAGTTGTCTTGGTCTCGGTGGCACAAGTGGGGGCATCCAAAGCAACTCTGTTAAACCTTCTGATTTAAGCCCTTAGGCTCTCTTCGGGCTTTGTTTAACTTCAAAAAGAGTAAAAGCAGTCTTTTGTACTTTTTTCTGCTACTGAAATGGTGTAAAAACATATTCTGGAAGTCCTTGAAAGAATGAATACTCTGAGGGGCCAATCCCTCAAACCACCTTTGTGCAGAATCTACCAGAGTTGTCAAGAATACCTTACACTTAATTCGATCGGTATAGCAATGCAACATGGGCATATTCTCGAATCTGGCCAGATGTTCCTCGGGGTCTGCATTGCCATCATAATCCTTGACTTTGGCAGATTTAAAGTTCCCGGGTAGATGTTCTCGGACAATAATTTCAGCAAACGGGCATCCTTTGACGACTGCCAGAGAATGACCATGGCCTTCCAACTGTCTTGGACGTCTTCTGCCTCAACTCCTACAACTCTTCCGCCACAGTCGGAGATTTAGACTCGGCACTAGACTCCTCCACTTCTTCTCTCGCCTCCTCCTCCACTACTTCCTGCTCTTGCTCCTGCTCCCCTCCCGGCTAGGGATGGCAATTTCCTCCGAACCCGTTGGAGGATCCGATACCCGACCCGAATAGAAGAGGGTATGGAGGGATTTTTAGACCCGATTAAATAATTGGATAATCGGGTATGGGGATTTTCGGGTTCGGGTATGGAGGCGAGTTTGATATAATCCGACCCACACCCGACCCGAATACCCGTTAAAATTAATATATATATATATATATATGTATGTATATATGTATATATATAGTAATTATATTTATTTATATTAAAGATTCATCAGTCAATCCACCGATTTTCGGAGTTTTCAATACATATAATCATAAATTTGAAAATTAAAGAAAACGATGCTTTGTATATTAAAAGAGAAGAAAATATATAAAACTTCATTATATATATATAAAGCGTGAATAATTTTTCTTATTGTTCATTTAAATAATTTTTTAAATATTCATAACTTCATTGAAACAATTTAAATTTGAAAAAATTCAATTGTATATGATAATTGGGTATTTGGGTAGGGTATGGGTATCCGATAATCCGATGGGTATGGGGATGGGGATGAAATTCAATACCCGATGGGTATGGGTATGGGTATGGAGATGAATTTAATAAATGGGTATGGGGATGGATGTATGAAATCCGACCCATACCCTACCCATTGCCATCCCTACTCCCGGCGAGGTAACGTGATGAGAATATTCTCTCATGGCTACAACTTTCTCCAGCGCCTCGGATACAATCCGAGCCAACTCTTCCGGGGACATAGTAATAAGATTCGGAGGTCCTGTGGGAGGCACACCACCTTGTCCAGAAGTAAGTGCACCATCTCCAGAAGCCCGAGAAGTGTCCTGATTAGTTCTTCTGGTAGGAGCCATATCAACGCCTCAAACTCAATTTCCCACAAACGGCGCCAATGATGTGATCTGGGTGAATCGGATTTGAGATATGTGGGCAGTCCACCGGATGATGAGGATAATTTTGTGTTAGGAAAATGAGCAAGGAAAAGATATATCTCGTAGGAAAGATATATTTTTGTAATCTTTGGGCTTATATCGTGACCTGTAAACAATGAGATGAACTCGTGAATGGGTGCCGGAGGAGTTTTCGGCGTAACCACTCTGATGCTTAAGTCAGCAAGTGAAGAAGAAAGGTGAAGGGCTTGTATATGTGATGATATACGTAAATGTTCTTAGTTCAGAATTCCAGAATCTGTAAATGAGAAGTATACCTGCTATTTATAGGAGGAGAGCTAATCATTACCTTGTTTTTAGTACCCACCTGCTAAGTATGGTAAGGCGGCTACCCATACCCTGCTTCTGATGGCTTCTCTGACACGCCAAACCCATGTCACTCTGACAGCCGGGCGGTAGAATCTTACGCTCGGGCGCGAGAAGTTCCTTCCGAAGAGTTAAATTACAGAAGACTCGGCGCTCAGGCGGTAGAATTTTATCGCCCGACCGCGAATGCCTCACCAAACAAGCAGATGTACATAGAACTCGGCGATCGGGCGGTAGAATTTATCGCCCGAGAGAGACTTAATTTTGGAAAAAATCTTGAGAATCAATTCTTGTCTTCGCGGAGATTTTTACCAAGGAGGCTGAAAAGAAGTAAAGGAGGCACGAAATTCAGATCATTATCCAGCAGCCACCACAAGCCTTGGAGAGGATTTTGCACTTGGATTGAAGATTTCGAGATTTCCGGGCACCGTTCTTCGCAGATCTCGTCACGTCTAGTATTTCGAGTTTATTTTCTCATATTTAAACATTGTTTTTCTTAGTTTAATTATGACATCGAGTAGCTAATTTACATTATTTGTTGGGGTTTAAGGGGATCCTACCCCGAAACCGATTTAGTTAATTCGTATTTCGATTTTTGGTTTATTCTTGATTATGTTATTGTTTTATCGTGTTACTAAAGCGTAGCTAACTTTATCAACGATCTTATATTGCGAATGAGTTCGAGAGAATAGCCCGTGATAAGAACGAATAGCATAGTTCGTGGATTTACAATTTACATAGAAATATGAAGTCGGATACGCGCCGATAGTCATAGTCCGGTAGGACGAAAACTAAGGGATTTCATAGAACGATATGCGATTCACCTTTGATAAATAATTAAAGAAATCTAATTACTTCATTGAGTAGAATTATTTTGGCATAGCTCGAGATGGCGTGTTCAATTGAATAAGAAATCATGTCGGAAGCGTAGATCACTATCGAACGAATTAAGTAAATAACGAGGGGTAGGTGAACCGAAATTCCCAACAAATTCATTTTTCATTGAATTTTAATTAAACATTATAGATTATATATCTCATCATTTAATTCTTGAATTTTATCTTTGAGTTTTTATTAAATTGTAGTAGTAGAAAACAATCATTCAAATTTCGTTACTAAACATTTAGTAACTTGAAATAATAATTGAAAAATACAATCTCCAGTGGAACGATACTCGTACTCTAGTACATTATATTATAACTTGACATCATGCACTTACGATTATTTCTAGCTTAAATATTATTAATTTTGACCAAGAGTTTTACAGTGCAAGTTTTGCTTGATCAATCTACTAGTCTTGTCTGAATACTTGTTGGACTTCTCTGATCTTGTGGCTTATAACCTTAGTCATCTTTTCTTCTGGTCTTGTAGATTTGATAGTTATATGATGCTTTGATTTCCGATTAAGTAGATGTGTTTATTCACTTGTGCTTCTTGATTTTCTTAATCTGATTGTCTTGATCTGCTAATTCTTCAAAAATCTAGAAGACTAGAGCACTAATCTTACTCTCACGCTCTTACGTTTATGCTCTAATATTGGTTCGATTACACAAGAAAAAATTTACAAACAATAAAGTGATTTTAACTATTATATGCATCCAAAACTGATCTTACACAAAGGGTTTCGTGTTTGGCTGGGCTAAAATAAATATCACAATTTTTGATATAAAATTTATAGTGTCAAGATATGTAGTAAATTTAACATGTCGCAATATATAATAATATTTTAACTAAACACACAGCTTAATTTTGTCAAACAAATGAAGACAAGGCATCTTCATTAAAATAAAATATGTTTTATATTCAAAATATATAACATCACAAAAAATGGTCTTAATCATCATATATAAAAAAAAAACAGCGAATGAATAAGAAACAACACAGTTATATATTGCATAAACAATTAGTTTAGAAATTCACTAC
Organism: Primulina huaijiensis; assembly: GCF_012295235.1. Classification (NCBI taxonomy): domain Eukaryota; kingdom Viridiplantae; phylum Streptophyta; class Magnoliopsida; order Lamiales; family Gesneriaceae; genus Primulina; species Primulina huaijiensis. Next base: position 15,256,601 of record NC_133316.1, on the reverse strand, counting down.
CCAATTAGAATCATAGATAAACCCAAAAAGTTTCTTCACAAATTTGCAATTAAAAACAAAATAGATCATTTTAAAATTTGATTATTGGGGGAAAATTTTGAATTTCAAACAAGCTATTGATCCAAATAAAACAGAATCACTGACAAATAAATTACTAATATAAATACCCATCGAAAAACATCATCCCAATTCACAAAATAT
>NC_133316.1:15135298-15256278 GCF_012295235.1 Primulina huaijiensis | reverse complement strand
TATATATTCATCCCGACCCATGTCTTTATCGTTTATAATCAAATCTCATTCTTTTTTGAACTTTTTTCTAATACCACGATGTCAAATTTTAATTAGCCGCGTCTTACATTTTTCATATATATACATATGTATATGTATGTATGTATATTCAGTTTTTTATCTCATGTATATGTATGTATGTATATTCAGTTTTTTATCTCTGTATCCATAAAGGGAGTGTCACTCATCTATTAGATGTATAATTTAGATATGATTCATCACATCTAATAAATGAGTGATACATCGTTAATAGGCATGAAAATGGATACAGTGAGTGGACATCATATCAAAACCGTATGTGTATATATATACACTAAACTCCATAAAAGATAAAGTAATTGGCTATGTTGGTTTTGAATTGGGATGAGACTTAGACTGATAAAGTGAAAATGAAATGGGTTACAATCCATATTGGGCCATCACACCTACGGGGGGCCAACTCAAATTAGCCGATTGAAGGTAAGTTTTGAATTTCTCTACGTTAAAATATTTTACACTTATATATCGATACGATTTATATTATTCTACGTACTTCTAAAATTTTTTGTAAATGCGGTTGTTATTTTTTACCAATTCAATCTTCTTTGCCTTCACATATTTCTTGTCCCGACTGAGGAATTTGTCAATAGTTTATCGGTGGTTTAGTGAGGGATAAAAGCTAAAAATTGTTTATATTGGGTGCCAGATTATTTATGTTAAAACAATAATCTTTTTCAATTTTGTGCTACCTTAAACTGTTTAATATTACGAAATTTTTACAGGACTTGTAAAATTTCGAATCTTCTTTTATATGATATAATTTAATATTATTAAAATTTTTAAGATAAACCAAGTCGATTATATTTTTAGAAATGGCCTTAATTAATTATTTAACATGCAATATCATCATGGGTAAACAAACGGGCATTTGGGCCATGTCGGAGGCATTAGGAACCAAACACCCACACAAACACAGAACGTTCGATCCTACTTGGGCCACTGTCCACAAGATTTAGATGATCCAGATTCAATCACATTTGTAATGTTAAAAAAAAATTGACCCCAAATATTTGTGACTAAATCTGTATGGTGGATCTACACATGGGACACTTGACACCGCAAGGAGGGTGAAATATTCCCACAAACACCCAAGTATTGAATGGCGGTCACCGATTCTTGAAAACACTCGCCAACTCTTAAATCTATAACACAGACAGAGAGAGGAAAGGCCGAAACTTTTCGAGTTCCAGATTTCATTAAAGAGGATAACTTTTAATTAAGCTTCGGTTTTTTTGTGGGTTTTGTAAATTTATGCTAAAGATTAGGAGGGGGAATGATGGAGAAGGGAAAAGAAAGAAATTGCTCATCATCATCATTAGATTGTGATGTGGGGTTGAGTTTGAAGATGCAGACTGAATCTTCTATGTGTAAGAAGCCCATGCCTTTGCCTTTTTATCACTATCAGTTTGGTTATTCTTGTGGAGGTGACGGAGTTGGAGGCGGCGGTGCTGCTGGGCCCATTTTCTTTAACGCTTCAGGTAACAAGGTGGCGTTGGGGAATGATATCTGTGTACTGATATATAGTGATTCTTGAACTTTTTCTCTCCTTGTATAGTTTTAGGGTACTGATTGGTATGGTTGCATTAGTTTCTAGAGTAAAATATTTGAAATATCGACTTTGGTTTCAGGGGGTGAAATGAGCAGAAAACCCCTTTTCACAGCCTCACAGTGGCAAGAACTCGAAAGACAGAAAATGATACACAAGTACATGATGGCCTCTATTCCTGTTCCTCCTCAACTAATCCTACCAGTTTCATCTCTTCTTCCTGGCCCCCAATCTAACAGTAAAGTCCCTTTTTCAGAAATCCCATATATTCTTACAAAGTTTTTTGTTTCACCATTTTTAGGCCAGATGAACAGGGATCATGATCCTCAGGTTCTTAATTTGTCCTGTGTTTCTGTGTGTATCAGCACCTGCTGGTTTGGATTCAAAATTTTCAACAAATAGGTGGGATCCAGAGCCGTGGAGGTGTAAAAGAACAGATGGGAAGAAATGGAGGTGCTCCAGAGATGTGGCCCCTGATCACAAATACTGTGAACGCCATTCTCACAAAACTAGACCTCGTTCAAGAAAGCATGTGGAAGTTTCATCCTACAATTCCATCAACAGTACTTTCTCTCAGTCCCTACATAACCCAGCTTCTCAATTTCCAACAATGGTGTCTGCTACACCATATGAGCAGACAAGGTAGGAGATTTTTCAAGATATTTTTTTATCAGAATCTTAGGACTTAATGCTTATGTTAACTTTCTTTGTGACAGATTGCTTTCCTAGTATTATTATATTCATTTGTTGTTCTTATCCTTGTGGCTTCTGGGCCTGGCCCCCTCTGACCTTTCGTTGGCTTGCACAGAAATAAATAAGGCTTTTTTATTTGTTGAGTGAAACAATGTCTTATTGATCTTTGAATTAGCAAATATTATTGTACACTTAGTCTTTAGCATCCTCGGATTTATGTTGGTTAGTGATTGAATAACAAAGATTTAGAAACTAGCAGTCAATGCAGTTTAATGAAATATAAAAGGAAATGCATCATTGTTATTTTGAAAACTACTCGTTCTAAAGACTCGAGTTCATAAGAACTGCACAACATTAGTAGTTTTGCAGGTTAACATTATTGTTTTTGTTCAGTGCCTGAATTTGTTTCTTGATATTTATCGAAGGTGTGTGAGTTTGTGTTTCTTGATATTTATCGAAGGTACGCTGAATGGTTTACGAACAGCGTCGACAACAGCGTCAGCAGCAACAAAAGCCGCATCAAGAATAACATAACTGCATTTCAAACACAAGGAAACCACGGTTTCGTGAACTTGGATCCTTTTAGCCCGAAAATATCGGAATCATGAAATGGGGATTGGGCAGTTTTGCATTTCAATTCCGGACTCGAAAATCCAATCTTTACGACGAAATTTGTCACCAAATTCAGACAGAACAACACAAACAACCATACCTTTCATTGATACTTTTGAAAAAGAGAAGCCACCCCTACTTATGTCTGGTCGTGTAAATGAGGTTGATGAATTTGATAAAAACAGTCATTTCGGGATGGAAATGATTGATTCTGGTGGAGATACAGACGGGATCCTGAAATCCCAATGGATAAGTCCAGTTTCTTGGATTAACTCACCACCTGGTGGACCATTAGGTGAAGTTTTATGCCTTGGAAATTCTAGTGTCGCCAGGGGTCATACAAATTTAGCAGCAGCACATGGATATAACATTAAAAGCAGTAAAAGTTCTTGCGGAGAAGATGGCAGTCATGCACTAAATTACATTGGGTGACAGCTCCTTGGTTATTAATTGTTGGTTACCAATTTAAGAGTTAGAGTTGAGGAAGAGATGAGCAACAAATACACCACTTTGTTTCCTTTTTTGTTACTCTTTTAATTTGGTCCACTCACCCAGTTTACTGATCTAATTTGTTTTCTGCTTCTTGTTTTAGTTTGTTAACATAAGCTCGTCGTGTTTCCTGTTCATTCATCGGGTTCTAGGCACTTTGTATAGTGAAGTAATGCGTGATTTTGTACGATCATTCGAAGTCCTAACATGAACTGGTTGTACCAGAACATTTGAAATGGTTATGAATGTCTTAATTCCGTTTTCTCTTGTGTTCTTTGCGTTTTCTTTGTAATTAAAATGAGTTAGTCTATCTTCAACCCTGAGTAATTTTCTTCGTATCACAAATTCATTGGATTATGTTAGTATATCATATTTTAATGGAAGTCAATATCATATGTTGATAATTCAAGACTAAAATTGTATATCAGAAAAGCATTACATGTGGTATATAAAAACCAAATAAAATATTATGCCCATAATGTTTTGATAAATTAATTTGTTACTACATAGGACCCAGCATTAAATGTTTCCGTTCCAATCTTGAATTCGAAAAATAGACATTTAAAATATTTTTGTTTCAATTGCTAAAGCTAAATTTTCATATAATGGAATGGTGATCGAGCTAATCTATCAGTTGGACCAAAATATTGTTTTATCATATAAATATTTAAAAGATTTATATAAATAGAGAAAAAATATATTTAGCCAAGTTTAAAAACTAAATAATTATATACACATTGAAACCATCAATTATAGTTATCTATTTTTTTTAAAACAAAAACAATAAATTAAATAAACTTGAGTAAAAGTAAAATAATATTTTTAGTGAAGTCCAAATTTCAAACAATTATGTCTATACATAACTAAATATTAAATTTAAGATTTTAAAATTAAGGAAATTAATTATTCAAAAAAAAAATTTGAGATCCGATTTAACCGATTTTCTAGTTCATAGCTGGTCCGGCAGGTTCTTGACCAGAACTGGTAAAATAGTTTTTGAGAGTATTTTGTACAGAACTCGTGATGAGTTTTCGGTCGAACCGATCGAAATGTAGTCCTTTCTAATTTTGATAATGCAACTATATACACTAGTGATTGTGCCGTATCTTATTTTTTTGGATTTAGTCGAACTTAAAAAATTTATGCTCTCGATTTATTATGAGTACTAATTTTTTTTTAAAAAGAATTATTCAGTTTTTAAAAACTATATCCATAGAGTATCGGGTCAGATGTAAAAGAAAAATGATATGTAATATTAAAATATTTGTGTTATAACTATTTAAGTTTTCGTGATTTAAGAAAGATAATGATTGAACAGATAATTTAAGAGGCCAATTTAATTGAATTCAAGAAAAAAACTGAATATTAATAATTAAAAGTTTTCTAAGAGTCTAATTGGCTATCGAGCCAAACAGATAATGTAAGAAAGATACTAATAGGCAAACTTCGAGCCAACGTTTTTATCATATCAGAGAATAAGATCAATGTCTTAGTACTCCTCGGATTATAAATCAAAGAATAACAGTTCAATTCTATCAGATCAGAGTACTAAGAAGTGTACAGATCAGAGTTCCAGAGTGACTATCTGATCAACGTTCATTTTATCATATTATATTACTCGTTGAAGATCAAGAGCTTGTAAAGATTAAGTAATATGTCAATCAGATCATAAGACAATCATTAGATCATCAGATTAGTAAACCAATAAGTTAAGCTAACCAAGTCTTCAAAGATCAAATAAGTTTAAATTTCAACATATCAGAGCAATACTTCAAAGACTATTTCATCATAAGATATTCTCAAAGCAAAGTAATACATTGGATTAGAAGATCTAAGAACTCTAGATCGAAGAAGTCACTTTGTGTAGTTAGTTCAATAACAATGCTATTGAATCTTTCATCAAGGTCGTTCATGCATTCTCCAACCTTCATCTTTAATTTTTTCAAATTTTTGCATGGAAACAGTGAGTTTTTTCTCCTTTTTTTTTGGTCATTTACTTCACATAACTGGGTTAACTTCTCATAGATTTCTTTTGCTATGGAGAACATCTTAATTTTACTGAACATATTCTTGTCCAACGTCTTGTAAAGAATATATTTTGTAACATTGTTTAGATTGGATTTTTTTTTTGTCTTCGGTTGTTTATTCCATTTTTGGATCTTCAACCATTTGAAGGGCTCTGTCTGTAATGACAGCAATAGTATTGACTTTATAATCTTCATTGGTCCATTACGATGACATACCATATGTTATCATCCGGAGATGACAAATGTCCATGCGTGCAAACATTTTAATCATCATATTTTTCTTTAGAAAACTTATTAATCTTATTAAATATAGTCATTTGTATATATAAGTATTCAAATATTAAGGATACCCGCCCTAATACCACATGATAGTATTGAAAATAAGTTTATAGGGGTTGAATAAACTTTTTAAAATTATTTTATGGATTTTAAAATAAAAGAGACTTTAACCAAGTTGTTGAAATATTGTAACGTCTTATATTCGACGACTGTCCTCATTGTACCAAGACTAGTCTTTTCAGCGTGCTTATGTCCTCACTCACACGCATCCTAGGAACTTTACAGGGGGTCACCTATCCCAAAATTGCCCAAAGTCAAGCACGCTTAACTTTGGAGTTCTTATGTGACGAACTCCAGAAAAGAAGATACACATTCTTGATATGAGTAGTACATATCAAATCTTTTAAGCTCTCCTCAACTGTACAGTCCCATGCCTGAACAGTTTCAGAATCCCTCTCCTTCCAGTGTAAGATCAGTTCATTCATGTTTCATCTGCCTAGAAGCCTGTCATGAGCCAATCATTGTCCGTGCAATTTCATGGCACCGGCGATCACCCCTCACTCTCTTCGGCCCCGAGCTTCACATGCTCACCAACTCCCGCTTGGTCGTCCCCGAACCACACAGTACTAGGAGATGTCGGCTCTGATACCAACTGAAACGTCCACTATTTCTTAACTTTAAAATCCTAATAAACATAAATTAGAAAATCATGTTTAAATTAACTCAACATTTCCATAGCCAAAAATTTAATTTAACATTTAAAATCTCCAGTGCATAAAAATTTCTAAATCGTCAATTACCCAAAAATCCTACATCGACCTTTAACAAGACCAACTAACATCAAAATAAAGCATAAAAAAATATCTAATAAATCATTAACAAAATGTTTTAAAACTTTGACTATCAAGCTAATGCGGAAAATAAAGTCCCTCGAGAGTGTATTGTCGGATTCGATCCACTCAAGCGTCAGCGCCTCCCTCAATATCATCATCACTTGCAGCATTCAAACCTAGTGAGTCTAATGACTCAGCACGTTCTAAACAGGAGTAACAAATAATACATATACAAGCACATGCATCAAAATCATATTTTTATTTAAAATAACTCGTAAGCATAAATAAATCGTCAAATCGTAAAGCTTTCAATCATTTATCATTTTGGGTGAAGTTTGTTTCTTGAAAGTGACTAGCATTTATCTTTTGGTCGACTGATCAGTCTTAGCTCACCATTGCGCATGGGGACGGGCAATAGGCACCGACGTAAAATAGAAATATGATCGTCGGGCTCCCTATGGGGCCTTTTCCCGTAAACGGGCTCCTTCTGGGGCCTTCTCCCTCACGATATTATCAAAAATCATATATCATATTTTCTTTGTCACAGTTAATTTACATCCTTCAAAGTATTTTTTTCTTTTCTTTTAATCATAAAATATCGTGTCTTTTTCAATTTCGTGAAATAACATTTTAACAGTAAAAATTACACAGCTTTGTCATAAATCATAAATCTCATATTTTCATTGTAAAAATTTTAAAATATCATTTAGCATACAGTAACGTCCGAAAAACCAACTTACGTAAACCACATGCATACAAAATTATTTTAATTGTTTTATTTAATTATTTTTAAATGCTTGCATGATATTTATTATATGATTAAATGTATATTTGCATGATTAAATGATTATATGATATGATTACATGAAATTAATGATTTTACCCGAATATTCGATAATAGGCAGGGAAAAGGAGACCGGGGACGACCAAGACAAGAATATGTATTTTTATTTAAATAATGACAAGGCTTCCTAATATGATTAAAAAATGATTTAATTTTTCTAAAAATGTTGGAGTTCGAATTTATTTTATGAGTAGAGCTCGATTTTTCTCAGGAAGTCGGTTTTGGGCAAATAAGGAGTTTTAAAATATCAAAAATATTATTTTTGAGAAACTTATTTTATAAAATTTTATTATTTAATTAATTAAGTGTTATTGGGCCCAATTTTATTAATTTAAGTAGGCCCAATTACCATTAAGCATGCAAGCCCAAAATTAAAGCCCATTAGCATATTAATTATTTATAAATAAGGGTATTAGGTCTTCGAACCCTCACGAATCACACCCATCAGCCGTGAAACACACACCTCACACAATTCAGAATTTTCGAAATTTAGGAGAGGAGAAAAGCTTGTGTTCTTCGTCGTCTGGTCGTCCAACATCGCACCCTCGCCGAAGATCGTATATTCGAGCGTTACAAACGCAAAGACACGTTCCTAAACTCTTTTAAACATCATACAAATCATATTATGATGATTTAATTGTTTATGCGTGAAAAAAATAGGTGTTTGATTATTTTTACGGTAAAACGTTTATTTTCAAAAACGTGACGATTTTACGTTTATTTGAAAAACGTTATGAATCTAAGGGTTAAGCTGCCAAATCATGATAAATTATGAAAGATTCATAGCCAAAATTTGACAAAATATTTGAGAAAAGAAGGCTGGGAAACTGTAGGATTTTATCGTGAAAGGCCGTGAATCTTTTTTTGAGTTTTATGTGCATGTGTGGTTCAAGTGGCTCGTTCCTTTTGCATGGGGTCACGGGGCTGGCCAGGGCTGGTTGGGGGATTGGCCAGGGTCAAGTTCGAAGGCTAGGTAGGGTCCTAGGGCGGCTACGGTCGAGGGTGGCGAGTGAGGAAGAGTCATTGCATGAAGCGTAAGATTCATTGTGGCCGAGAGTTCCAGTGGCCATGGCTCGGTCTGGGGGCGTGCTAGGTGGTCCATCAGGGTCCTAGGGTCATGGGTAGGGGTCAGACCATGGGTTGGTGCGGCTGGGTTGGCTGTGGCTCGAGAAAACGTGAGTTAATCCATAGGGAGAGTGCAGGCTGCCATCTTCTGTGCAGGTGGCTCGTGCGCAGGTTCTAGGGCCTGGGATAGTCTGGGTGGGGTCTGGACGTGGTCCAAGGAAGGTTATGGTCAGGTGGGCTCGGTGGTGGCTCGACTGGAAGAGTCCTAGTGGACTAGGAGATTATATGCGTGACTTGCAACCATGCGTAGCTTCTGGTGCCTACGTTGCTAGGCTTGTGCGTGGCTCAGGGGCTTGGGCTGGGGGTGGCTCGGGTCTGGGACTGGTCTAGGATCAGTAAAGTTTATGGGTGGTCAGAGGGTAGATGGCTTGATGAGTCCTAAGGCAACTAGGAGTCCTAATGTTCCTATGACACTCACACACACACACGCATGCATATTGGGTCTCGGTTCCAGGAGTGATTGGGTGAGCTAGGGGCTGGTTCTTTGGGCTGGGCTTGGTCAAGAGGGTTCCTAGATGGGTTGGCTTGGGTTTGGCTTGATGCGGTTCGAGTAGTTTGGGAGATGGCTCGGTGTGTTCGATTATGTGTCAATTTCAAAAATTAAAGAACAAAAATTGAATCCATGGGTCCACGGGTGTGGATCTTGACTTGGAAGGGTAGAATAAATACTAAAAATATTATGTTTAAAATTTGGGATCAAAATAATGAGTTTCGGATTTATCCGAGATTTTATCGCCGCACAAAACGCTAATTAAAGAATTAATTGAAAAGTCTAGTTTTAAGCTTTATAAAATTATGAAAATTTATATTTAAGCTTAAATAATTATTTAGAATAATCATATATCATTAAAAGTGAGAAAAAGATAAATTCGAGAATTTTTACGTCTAGGGGCAAAACGATCTTTTTACACTTAGGAAATTCGAAAACGCTTGGTAGCGTCCCGAAAGATCATAACGCATGTTAAATGATATTATATGATTTAAAATGATGATGTTGATGATAATATGTATTTTTATGATTTATGGTAAAGCTGTGCAATTTATACAGTTTAAAATGCTATTTTTGGAAAGCTGTCTTATTTTATAATTTTTAAAGAAAAGGAAAAATATTTTGAGGGATGTGAATTGACTGTGACAAAAGATATGATATATGATTTTGTGGGGATGACGTGAGGGCCAAGGCCCCAGAGGGAGCCCATATACGGGCCAAGGCCTGAGAGGGATCTCGTGTACGGGCCAAGGCCCCAAAGGGACCCCGTGTATGGGAAAAGGCCCCAGAGGGACCCCGACGATCGTATTTCCACGGTGGAAACTAGTGCACACCCTCATGGGCCATGTGGAGCTGAAGACTGATCAGTCGACCGAGGATAAAAGCTAGTCACTTTCAAAGATCAAACTTCACCTAAAATGATTTATGATTGAAAGCTTTACGATTTTAATGATTTTATGATATATGATTCATGATGATGATTAAAGCTATTTTTAAAATGATTTATTTATGCTCAAAGATTATTTTAAATTATTTTTAAAAGATTTATTTATGCTTAAAGTTATTTTTAAAATGGTTTACTATTTATGATTTAATTATGTTTAAATGATTTTTAAATGGTTTATTTATGTTTAAAAGATTATTTTAAATAAAAATATGATTTTTAAATGCATGTGAATGTATATGTATTATTTGCTATCCATGTTTAGAACGTGTTAAATTTTTAGACTCACTAGGTTTGTATGATGCATGATTTAATGATTTTTGGAGGCGGTGACGATTGAGTCGATCGAGTGCAGCAGTACACACCCGAGGGCCTTTATGTTTCCGCACTAGCTAGATAGATTTATGATTTAAATATTTATGTTCATGATTTTTATTAGAGATTTTTATTATGCTTTATTTTATTGTTAGTTAATATTTTTAAAGATCGATTTAGGAGTTTTTGGTTAGTCGATGATTTAGGATTTATTTTATGCACTCGAGATTTAAATTGTTAAATTATTATGATTCATGATCATGTTAAATTGTTTTATTTGGTAATTTAGAATTTATGGTTTAAGAAAAAAAGTAGTGGTTGTTTCACATACGTTATCATTCTTCGGGACACTGCCAACCCTAATCATAATACCCAGGTGTAAAAAGACCGTTTTACCATTGGACCAAAAAATTCTCGATTTTGACTTTTTTCATTTTTATTAACTCGAGACTATCCCAAATAATTATTTAAGCTTAAATTTGATTTTTAATATTTTTATTTACCGTAAACTCGGGGATTTAGATTTAATTCTTTAATTACTAATTCGTGAGGCGTTTAAATCTCGAATTAATTCAAAACTTAATATTTTTTTCTCAAACTTTAAACATAAACTTTTCATTCTTAAAATAACCTGGTGAGCCACGAACCACGCTGCTTGAACAATGGTTCGAGCCACTTCCTTTATTCCTAACCTTTTTTGAACCCTAAATCTATTCGGCCACTTTATTCCCAAATCCTTCGGACCCCTCTCGAACCACCTAAGACCAGACCCTCATAGACTACCATGGGCTCGTCCAGACCAGCACCGAACCAGCCTAGCCCGACCACCACAGCTTTTCCCCTCCTAGAATCCACGACGCCCACGCTTCTTTGTAGCCACGCACGGCCAGGACCCAGCCGCCCGCACCAGGCCCCTGCCCCCTACCTAGGACCACTATGCACCCTTCTGGACCCAACCTAGCCACCGAGCCCTCCTCCCAACCAGCCTGCACAACCCGCACGCAAGACCCCTTACCCGTGCGGTTTTGGTTCCTAAGTAGACGTACGTGGCTGTGTCTAGCCGCCCTAGGACTCTTCCTAGTCTCTCCACACAGCCCACCCCGAGCCCTGACCAAGCCTTGGCCGAGCCCAAGCGCTGCTCTCCTAGCTTGGCCGTAAAGAACCAAAGTTGGTCCATGAAACTCTAGCCTATATTCATCAACCATGCACGCTTTTAAACTCTTTTTATGCACCATTCAAATCATAATTTCAATCAACTGGGTGTAGCAGACTGTTAGAAAATTTATGTTCTTATTGTGGAAAAGATAAGCTAGACATGGTGAATCAATACGCACAGCTAGTTGGGAATTTTTTTTAATATAAAGGGAAAATAATACATAAACAAAAATATTGAACAACTTTTGGTAAATAAGAAAATATTTTTATAGAAATTTCAAAGAAATCATTTTACGTCTCCCCTTCTTCTTTCTTCAAAAATGATTACATTAAAAGACTCTGATCAATACAACAAATTTTACGGACCCACCTTAGCTGGTCAAATCCTAACCACTTAAACTCTTAGAATTCTCAATACGAAACTTAACAATATGTTTACAAACAAACTCATGACAGTTTACAAAGATTCACTTAATAAAAGACAAAATGAAAATGGTCCTAAAATATCATATAGTAAAAAATTCATCTCGTGTTTGGAGCAATTGTACACTAGTCTCGAAATAGTGCTCGAAGTTTTCAGAATGTTTCCACAAAGATGATGTAGAGAATAAATGGATTCAGTGGTCTTCAATGTCGAATGAATTGATATTTAAATACTCGACATTTCCAGCATCATCATTTGTGAAAACGCTCGAATTTTGTAATATCAAAACTGACGGAAATAATAGTAAATATCATGTGTCTTCGTCTTCTCGCCAAAAGTAGAATGCTACGATAAATGTTCCTTGAACACCAACCAAAACAACAACTAATAGCTCTTAATTAAATGTGTTCGAGGAGGTAGAAAAGGTTGTATAGGGCTTTGTCTTACATGAGAACAATGCTCAAAGATATATGGATGAGGACTAGTATATCTTTCTGCATCTGGCTGTAAAAGACAATAGAACCAATTGGTATTTTGATAATATGTAAGGCAACTTGAGTAGTTCTAATAAACTTATTGTAGATAATATTGATATGTCAAAAATTCCAGCTTGCTCTCCAGCAAGATAACATGTTAAAGTTCAATCATCCAGCTAGCAACTGTATTACCAAAACAAATGGAAGTTTTAATTCTAATAATTTAAAAATATATATATATATATATATTTTAATTTTGAAGGTTTAATATCAGTTTAATGGAATAATGTACAATAGCATAATATCGCTAAAGTCGTGTATGTAAACTCCTAAAGTCGTCATTCTAGTGATTGTGGGAACCGTGCCCTAATTCCTCTCCTCTTACCCTCGTCCCTCGTCACGACTCACGTTGTATACTAATTTTCCTGTAATTTTTGGAAATCCAATTGGCGGTAATAATTATCGAGAAATCAAGATAAATAATGAGTCGGAGTTTGGGGATTCCGGTGAAGTTGCTTCACGAGGCGTCGGGGCACATTGTGACGGTGGAGCTTAAGAGCGGCGAGCTTTATCGCGGAAGCATGGTGGAGTGCGAGGACAACTGGAATTGCCAGCTCGAAAACATCACTTATACTGCTAAGGTACTTTCATTGACTTCTCGATCGTGAAATTTGGCTTGCGAGCTTTCTTTTTTTGTTTGGTGTTTTGTGATTTTTTATGCCATTAAGTTGCAATATATTTCCATAAACCCTGGGTAGAGAATTCTATACGTGTGATGTAAAACCATGTATAAAAAGATTATGTGATGATGAGAATTGCTTCTCAATCTTTCCTGCTTTGCGATTGTACTGAGTGTCTCTTAGCCCTACAGAGGAAATGAACTCCAACCCAAAACTTTCATTTAAAATAGTGCAGCTTCTGCATCAAATACAATATTCATCTTCAATCCATCTACTTCAAATCTTAATCTAAAAACGAATATTCTCGGATTATTCTTTTTAATTTGATTTATTTAATTTTTTTTATTAGTTATTAAATGTGTATTTTTTAAATTTAGTGATATAATTATAATTATATTTTATATTTGATATAATTAATATTGTATTATTAATAATTACTATAATATTATTAAAATGATTAATTTATTATTTTAATTATTGAAATCTATATTATACGAATTGAAATAGAAATAATTAAAATTGAGAAATAAAATTAATACCTGATATTAAATTAAATAACATATTACAAATACAACTTCAAATATTTGAACGACCATATTCATCCCATAAATTATCAATTAAAGTATTTCGTAATGCATATTGAGCGTCTTTGTCTTTTATTTTTTTTATATAGAGCGAGGAATTCTCGAAATCTGATATGCTCATTGACAGCCATTTCTACCATTGGAGTCGGTGCTTCCCTGGCATCTTGAATTGGTGCACTGAGATCACGTTCATCTTCGATTATCATATTATGCATTGTAATACATGCTTTCATTATATCATTCAAATGATTTTTCTTCTAACCACATGGTACACTATGAAAGGTCCCCTTGGATTGATCATTCCTTTCTTTCGCATTGTGATAGAAATTTAATCTGGTTTTCAAAAGACAATTTTTACTTCATTTCAAGTTATTTGTTTATTGATTTGTATAGGAACCTACGAAGATATTGGCTTCTACAAATTTACATGACCAGTATGATTATGTATTGAGATGCAAATTCATTAAAAAAAAATTGGTTATCCCTATTCTAAATAATGTAAGTAATGTAATTAAGAATAAGACTAGTATGTGAAGTGCGCTTCAAGCGCTTACAGGTTTAATTCGATCACATCCCTTCACTTGCAGGATGGGAAGGTCTCACAACTTGAGCATGTTTTCATTCGAGGCAGCAAAGTCAGGTATTTTGAGCTCTTTTGCTTGGGTTGTTTCTTTGCTTTCCGATATTATTAACACTCAATTTTACCAGGTTCATGGTGATTCCAGATATGCTTAAGAATGCTCCAATGTTTAAACGTTTGGAAGCTAGGATCAAGGTCTGTCTGGTTGCTGTTATGTTTGTTTTTCTGATTTCCTTTTTCTGCTGGCAGTTTTTCTTGTCAATTTGATTTCTATATCTGAAGGGAAAAGGTTCAGCTCTTGGAGTTGGACGTGGGCGAGCTGTTGCCATGCGAGCTAGAGTAAGTTTTGCATCCTTTGACGTGGTTTCTCGCTAAGGCTTGTGATCCAAAGCAATTGTCAAAGTTATCTTCATCTGTACGATCTTTCGGATCGTAAATTATCTGTTCGCACAAACAAAAGTAGGGATGGCAATTTCATCCGAACCCGTTGGAGGATTCGATACCCGACCCGAATAGAAGAGGGTATGGAGGGATTTTTAGACCCGATTAAATAATTGGGTAATCGGGTATGAGGATTTTCGGGTTCGGGTATGGAGGCGGGTTTGATATAATCCGACCCACACCCGACCCGAATACCCGTTTAAATTAATATATATGTATATGTATATATATAGTGATTATATTTATTTATATTAAAGATTCATCAGTCAATCCACCGATTTTCGGAGTTTTCAATACATATAATCATAAATTTGAAAATTAAAGGAAACGATGCTTTGTATATTAAAAGATAATAAAATATATAAAACTTCATTTTATATATATATATATATATATATAAAGCGTGAATAATTTTTCTTATTGTTCATTTAAATAATTTTTTAAATATTCATAACTTCATTGAAACAATTTAAATTTGAAAAAATTCAATAGTATATGATAATTGGGTATTTGGGTAGGGTATGGGTATCCGATAATCCGATGGGTATGGGGATGTGGATGAAATTCAATACCCGATGGGTATGGGTATGGGTATGGAGTTAATAAATGGGTATGGGGATGGATGTATGAAATCCGACCCATACCCTACCCATTGCCATCCCTAAACAAAAGGAACAAGAAAAATGGGACTTTTTAAACCTCAGAAAAATAATGATTGCCCTTTTAGAAGTCAACTCAGTACATTAAACTGCTCTGACTCTTGATTTTTTTTCTTGTTGGCAGGCTCAGGCTGCTGGCCGTGGAGCCGTGCCTGGTAGAGGTGTTGTGCCACCTCTGCGTAGGTGATGTTATCCTTTATGTGGTGTCACGGCATCAAGTGCATTTGGACACTACCCATTCATGGTGATGCTTGGTTTTTATTTATCCGGGAAGCAACTTGTTTTGGAATATAGCTGTAACTGCAATCTGTAGCTAGGAGCTAAAGTGGAATTTTGAATGTTTAAGTTTGTTTCAATTTTTAACTTTGAGAAGGCGCTGTCAGTTTATTCTATCTACATTGAAGTTGAGAAACTGTGTTAAAAATGAAGAACTTGGGGGCAATTTTTGTTTACTGTCTCATTAAGGCCATGAAGTGAGTTGTGTTCTTTTAGCAAGTAGTTCAGCTTTTATGGCTTGCAATTCTCGCGCAGCTATGCTTTTTTAAGATCCAACCCCGAAGTGAAGATGTGCAGTCCTGGTAGCAGAAGAATCTGATGCCAAATTGAATATCCAGCATATATGTAGGTTTAGGAATCTCTACATTTTCCTTGTAATTGTCACAATGCTGATAAATCCGCTTTGAACCGTCGTCTGGCATAAACAGGCCTGTACTAAGAATATTTCAAAATTTTCACGCAGCAACTTTTTGATGATGCATTCTAAGGATATTGAATCAGTATAGCACTGGTAGAACCCATGCAAATGGAAAACCCCGAGGCAAAGGAATTCTTAGGAGGAAGCTGAAAAAAAGAAAAAAACTTCAAAGAGATTGTTGGAGCATACTGGTCTCCCCATGGGTCAAGGGAGAGACCAGATATCTTCTGCATGTAAGTGCATATGGGTGATCAGTTTGCAGAGTGTTCCAAGAGAAAAGCTCGGTTAAGCATGATTAAGCGAGAAAAAACTTCGCTTTGTTGACTGACTGTATTAAGCGTATACAAAGTGTGGAAAACATATTTTTCTTCCGATAAAAATTTTAAGATAGTTTTTAATTTTTTTAAAAAAATATTAACTTTTAAAATATACTTTAAATAATAAATATTTTAATTACATAAACTTTTTTCTAAAAAAAAATCTTAAATACATCGAAATAAAATTTGTCTCAAAATTTTCCTTTATTTGCAACTAAAAGAGAACACGGCAAAAGTTCTAATCTACACAATTTGTGATTTTGAAACTTATATTTTTGTTAAGTCTAAAATTTATGCATTTATTATTACATTTTTGTATTTTTTATGTATTATTAAATATATTATTTGACTTGATATGATTACAAAAATTCTAAAACTAAAAACTCTTTTTTCAAGGTTACTATCGTACTAAACCCAATTAAATTTGTAAAGCTTGAAGCTTGATCATTACGTTTCATCAAGATTTTTAGAATATTGGTTTTGCCTTGTGTATTTCTGTTTCGTGGAAATTGCAACGTAAATAGAAAAGGTTATTCACAAGAAAAAAAAATAGGACCATCTATGACAGACATTAACTAGATAAAAAAACACGCAGACCAGAGTAAAATATTGCATTCCTATGCTCATCATCATAAATTTATTTCACATTTTCGAGAAAATAAGTTAACGGAATATTTTACAGTAAAATCAACTTCTATATCTAAATATCCAAAAAATTATATATTTCTTATCTCATATTTTCATAAATAATTTATTATCTTCGACTCAAATTTGTCATATTAAATTAAAAGGTTAACTCAACTTATCTCACATGGATATATTCCCAACAATGTAAGTCAATATTAATTGTTGTCTTCTTACGTAATTGAAATCTCATAAAATTCTAAGTCTTGAATAGGATTTTTCGGGAATTTTTTTAAAAAATAGAAAATTTGGAGATTTTGATAGATGGAAAGCCTAGGTCATGAGGTTATGGAACAGTTGGCAGAATCGACTTTGAGTTTCTTACGCAAAGTTATTGACGATCCAAAAATTTCTAACAATGAAAAAAACGGGATTTCAAAGGCCTAAACAATCAAATTTCGTGATTTCAAGGGTGACGAAACGATGAATGGAACTTTCATGGAAAGTTTTACTCATTGGACAGATTCTGAAGATATTGCACTAGGATTTTGCTTCGTCATATTGTTTATGAAAATTTCAGCCGAAATATGAACTTGGTGGCTCTGTTACTACTTAAATGTCACGCCCGAGACCGAGACGTATGGACATTCGGCATTGTTTGGTAACAATAAAGTCTTGTAGTAAAACATGTAGCCAAAAACAAGTTTTTTTCATACATAAACATTGTCTTTACATTGAGGACATAAATTCCAAAAATTACATCTCATAGTTGCGGAAATGAAATACAACGGAAATTAATACTAAAGCAAACTGGTGCTCGATCCTCAGATTTTGGATTCCATCACTAGTCCCAGAACGTCTTATGTTCTACATCGTTCACCTTTTCTTTAGTCTTATCTTAGAGAGAAGTAATGGAGGTGAGTGTTTTTGGAATTACTCGACAAGTGGAAGTAGCTCGAATACCATAATAACAGAATTTGAACAGTGAACTTTCCCATGATGAGAAAAGACATTCTACCAAGTTAGATGATAAAATGTATTACCCTTTTTTTTTTATATCAAATATATTAGTTTTTACCTCAAAAGTATCACTTTTTGGTTGGCTAGCTAGTGCTTCTATGATATTATTTTATAATATATATGATGATTTTCTTTTCTTAAAATTTTTTTTGTGTTTTGCATATTCATGTTTTTAAATCAATTTTTTTTTCCACTTACTTGTGTATCAAAAGTTGTCACTTTTTCCCGGCAAAATTATAAATTTTTGTTGTGTAGTTCTGCTTTAATCTTATTGTCTAAATAAATAAATAAATAAAAAATTTCCCTTCTAATACATGCTTCTTTTTTCCTTACATTTTTTTGGTACAATGTATTTATTTAAACGGTTTTTGTTTTAATTCCGGTTGAAAAAAATATTACTTTTTTACTCAAATGTATTATTTTTGACAGATAAAGTATTACTCTTGGTTGTTTAGTTTTTCTTTGATATTGTTTTTAAATAACTACAAATATATTTTTATTTACTTTGTTATATTAGTCATGCTATGAATTTATTTAGATACTTTTTTCTTTCTGACATATGATCATTTGCTTTTGTGTGTGTGCTGTGAAGTTCAAGGTTTTATTACAAAATGCAGACCACAAGGTCTATATATACTCATAAAAAATTTAAATGACCAACAAAGAGATACAGTGTGGCGCCCCAAACCTCGTCACGTAATCATACAACATGTGACGTCATATGCATAAAAATTTTTCTTTTCAACGACGTAATAATATAATGCATATACGACAAAATAGTGCAATCACCACACTATCTACGTCAATGCAGCAGAAACAGTATAATACATACACACATACAACTCAAGTAAGACAATAAACTATACTGTTTCTATCTACTATCAACTACAGGACTGTTTGACTAGACACACCTAGCCCTTCACCACTATCCTGTCTCACTGCATAGTCCTGTAACCTGTCCAACAGAAACAGCACCCAAAAGGTGAGCATACACAACAATCATCATCTTAATACATAACAATTATAGTATCAACAATATAAAATATAACTGGAATGATAACAGAAATACTCCCTTTGCTGTCTCTGGACAATCAAACCGCCAACGATATCAACGTCATCACTCCCATACTACTGCAACAACAACATCGACGATACGTCACACCCCAACACCGGTGACAGCAATATCGTCGAACGAATAACATCAACGATACGTCGCACCCCTGCTCCGGCGACAGCAATATCGTTGAACGAATAACATCGACGATACGTCTCACCCCAACACCGGCGACAGCAATATCGTCGAACGAATAAAATCAACGTGATGTCTCCCAACAAACGACAGCCAACAATATCAACGATAATAAACAACAACAGATATAATATCAAATCACCCAATACCGATGATTTATCATCGTTCAACGCAATAGTATTCATCAATACTAAACAATAACCACATATGCTCGTACGTCAACACGTACCTGATAATCGAGTATATATATAATCTGGCTATTTCTTTGATCCCGAGGCTTGTGTTGTATCTAAATAATTCAACAACAATTATCAGACCATTGTCACCGTATCAACACAATCATAACATCTTCAATATACAACATCAAATAGCCCAACAATAATTCATTCACAATATATAAACTCGATTATTAAATCTTATCGTTCATCAATTTAATATTCTAGAGTATTTAATTCACAATACTACCATCAAATGCACCCTAATTAATTTAATATCAAATAATAGGCTATTTTACAACATCCGTCAAATTACGAAAATTTTATATCAACGTGTAGCCTACACTTCGTAGACTCCGAATATATAATCAGAATTAATAACAACTGACAAACAACTCTCTAATCTAAATCCAACGATTAAAAATCTCTAATTATAATAAATTGAGAAAAATTCTAAACAACAACACAATAATCTTCTCTACTTCGTTAAAATCATACACTATTCAACAATCTTCAATTTTAGTATGATTTAACAATTTATCGGATCTATTCCAAAAATCGACGAATTTCAAACATCACCAAAACTATACAATTTATACCTCAAATCGAAGACCTCGTGTCAACGATTCGAGAACTGAAGTCGGTTCGTCGATTGGATAAACCGATAAGTCGCACGATCGAAAATAAAAACCGAAAACCTTCTTTCTATTTCTTCGTTCTTCTTTGTANTCATTTTGCTCTTAAAATGAATTCATTATTTTTCAACTTATTTACGAAAATGCCATCAACATAAATTGAATATTTTTCAACTTATTTACAAAAATGCCATCAATGCTATTTTATAGTTGTAATATTTACTTCAGGCATTACATTTCTACCCCCTTAAATGAATTTCGACCCCGAAATTAATCAACAACAGTAATAACATGCATAAATAAAGATACGTCATACCATCAGAATAAGTAGGGGTAGAGCTCCCTCATATGCCACTCTGTCTCCCAAGTAGCCTCTTCGACACCTCTATGTTCCCACTGAACCTTCACCATCGGTATAAGCTTACTACGAAGCTTCCGTTCAGATCGATCCAAAATACAAATTGGTCTCTCAACATAAGACACATCAGGATCTAACTGAACCTCAGAATTATCCAACACATGTGAAGGATCTGGCGCGTACTTCCGCAACATCGACACATGAAACACATCATGAATACCAGATAAAGATGGAGGTAGAGCCAATCGATAAGCCAAAGTTCCTATCCGCTGCAATATCTCATACGGACCAACATATCTCGGTGCCAACATTCCTTTCATACTAAATTGTACTGTACCACGAAAAGGAGACACTTTCAAAAATACTCGATCGCCCTGCTGAAACTCTAAGGGTCTTCGTCTTTTATTGGCATAGGCGGCCTGTCTATCTTGCGCTGCTTTCAATCGTTGTTGTATCAACTTTACTTTCTGTTCCATCTCACGAATCATATCAGGACCGGTAAGTGCAGCTCGATCAACATCATCCCAGTACAACGGAGATCTACAACGCCTCCCATACAATGCTTCAAATGGAGGCATCTGAATACTACTCTGATAACTATTGTTATACGCAAACTCTACCAATGGAATAGATGACTGCCAAACAGATTTAAAATCCATATCATAAGCACGCAACATATCCTCCAGCGTCTGAATAGTACGCTCAGTCTGACCATCTGTCTGAGGATGATAAGCTTTACTCAATCTCAACTTTTTCCCCATCGCAGTCTGCAATCCTTCCCAAAAATGAGAAGTAAATCGAGGATCTCCACAGATATAATAGACACTGGAATCCCGTGCAACCGTACGATCTCTCGTATATACAACTGTGCCATCGTCAAATACGTACTATTCATGCTATAGGGTATAAAATGTGCAACTTTCGTCAATCGATCAACAATCACCCAAATAGCATCAATAGCTCCAGTGCTTCTTGGTAAATGAGTCACAAAATCCATCGATATGTGCTCCCATTTCCCAGTCGGTACTTCTAACCTCCCCAATTCACCTCCTGGTCTTCTCCTCTCAGCTTTGATCTGTTGCCAATTGAGACATCGACGTACAAAATCAATCACATCACGTTTCATTCCCTTCCACCAAAACTGAGAGCGTAGATCCTTATACATCTTCTTTCCACCAGGGTGGATAGAATATCGACTACAATGTGCACGCCGCAACAGGCCCTGGCGCAACTCAGTTGTATCAGGAACTACCCATATATCATTCATCCTCAAACTGCCATCATCAGCCACTCTAAAATGAGTCTCTTGTTTCTGAGAAACTAACTCCTTCCATCGATGAACTCTCTCATCTGTCATCTGTGCATCACGAATACAACCATATATATCACGTTCAGCTAATAAGGTAGATACCTAGATAGGAGTCATCGAGATATCAAAATTATATCCCAAGGAACAACAAGACATCATCATAGCTGATAAACGACTCACATCATCTGCAGTACAACTCACTTTACGACTCAATGCATCAGCGGTAAGATTGGCTCGACCAGGATGATATTCAATCTCACAATCATAATCCTTCAGCAAATCTAGCAATCGTCTCTGTCTCATATTCAACTCTGTCTGTGTAAACAGAAATCTCAAGCTCTTATGATCAGTATAAATCGTAAACGATGTACCATATATATAGTGTCGCCATATCTTCAAGGCAAAGATAATGGCTGCCAACTCCAAATCATGCACATGGTACCTAGTTTCGTGTGGTTTCAGCTGTCTCGAGACATATGCCACGACATGTCGATCCTGCATCAAAACACATCCCAAACCAGGTAGTGATGCAGCAGTATAAACAACAAACCTTTCATTTTTTGGTGGGATTGATAACACCGGTGCAGTCGTCAGTCGGTGCTTCAACTCCTGAAAACTTCTCTCACATGCTTTAGACCACTGAAATCGCACACCTTTCTGAGTCAACTGTGTCAAAGGTCTAGCAATCTTTGAAAATCCCTCGATAAATCGACGATAATAACCTGCTAAATCCAAGAAACTACGGATCTCTGGTACAGATGTAGGTGCAGACCACTGTAACACGGCTTCGACCTTCGTTGGATCAATAGAAATCCCATCTCTCGATATAACATGACCCAAGAAGCCTACTCGATCCAACCAAAACTCACATTTACTGAGTTTTGCATACAACTGTCTATCTCGCAGTACCTGTAATACTGAACGTAAATGCCCAACATGCTCAGCCTCACTCCTGGAATATATCAATATATCATCAATAAACACAATAGCAAACTGATCGAGATAAGGCTGAAATACCCTATTCATCAAACTCAAAAACACAGCTGGAGCATTCGTAAACCCAAACGGCATAACTAAAAACTCATAATGCCCATATCTGGTCCTGAATGCTGTCTTCTGAATATCCTCCTCGCTAACTCGTATCTGATGATATCCTGACCTCAAATCAATCTTCGAATATACTGAGGTTCCCTGCAACTGATCAAAAAAATCATCAATACGAGGGAGGGGATATTTATTCTTAATCGTTACCTTATTCAGCTGTCGATAGTCTATACAAAGCCGCATCGTTCCATCTTTCTTTCTTACAAATAAGACTGGTGCACCCCAAGGCGATACACTAGGGCAAATGTATCCCTTGTCCAACAAGTCCTGTAACTGGGCTTTCAACTCTCTCAACTCTGCTGGTGCCATTCTGTAAGGTGCACGAGAAATAGGGAAAGTACCTGGCATCAACTCAATCCCAAACTCCACCTCACGGACTGGTGGGAAGCCTGGAATCTCATCAGGAAATACATCAGCGGACTCAGCAACTACAGGTATCTCCTCTATTCCCACCTCCTTCTTCTTCTCTGTCACATCTTCAGCATAAATAAGATAACCCTCATGGCCATGCTCCAATAACCAAGACATCCGGATAGCAGATACCAACGGAACACGGGGACGAGAACCCTTCCAATAAAATGTCCAACGCTCTTTCTCATCCGTGTAAAAATATACTACTCGCTGATAACAATCAACAGTCGCACAATATCTCCTCAACACATTAATTCCCACAATACAATCAAAATCAGTCATCTCTAGAATAATCATATCAGATCTCAACTCATAGCCCTCATAAGAAATAATACTATCTGATATCATCGATACAACCGATATATCAACTCCAGAGGGTGTCGAAACAGAAAGAGGCATAGAAAATGGAGACGAGCGCATATGATGCTCAACCACAAACCTCTTCGATATAAATGTATGTGAGGCACCTGTATCAACAAGAATATAAGCAGGATAAGAACATAAATAACACTTACCCACTATCATCTCCTCTCGTGCCTCCTCTGCCTGCTCTCGTGTCAACGCATACACCTGTGTCTGAGGTGGACCAGCTCCCTGCCTACGTGGCTGTCCTCCAGAAGGTCGTGGTGTAAACTGCTGAGGCTGTCGTCCTCCTCTCTCTGAGGATCTACCTCTATCACTCCTGGGCTCTCGCTGTCCCTCAAGGCTAGGACACTGTCTCGCTATATGGCCAACACCGCCACACTCAAAACAGGTGATCTCGGTCTGTGTGCACTGTCTGATCAGGTGAGGTCCCCCACAACGAAAACATCTCACTGCTCTGGACTCCCCTCTCTGCCCCTGAACAGACTGAGAACTGCNTGTGGTCGCAATGACTCCCTAGTCGGCTCTGATAATCGTCCCTGAGCCCCATACTCCTGCATAACCAACTCAGCCATCTCAGTCCTCGTCACTGCATCTTCAAATGATACTGGGTTGTTCGATTGCACACGATCAAATAACTCTAACTTCAACCCTTTCAAGAAGTGCCTCATCTTAGCATGAACATAAAGCAACGTGTGGCACATATTTCAGCAATGCAAAATATCGAGTCTCACACTCAGCAACAGACATACTACCCTGTCTCAAATCTTCGAATTCTTTCTCTTTTGTTTATCAGGCTGCTATAGAAAAATATTTATCAAGAAAACGAGATCGAAACACATCTCAATCAACAATACGGCCTTGGGCTCTCAATCCGGCCTCAGTCGTCTGCCACCACAATAGTACATTCCTCGAAAGTTGAAATGTAGCAAATCGTAACCAAGCAGACCTAACACACGGAGCATTCACAAAAATCTGCTCTATCCTCTCAATCCACTCCTCTGCTCGCTCACCAGTCTCAGAGCTATCAAATCTCGGTGGAAGATAACTGCTGAACTGTGCCAAAGACAACTTACCGGGCAATAAAGGCTGATCTGCAGGTGCCTGTCCCATAGGAAGAGGTGGCAATGGATTCATCTGCCCAAACCCACTATCAACCTCGTCTGTTTCCTCGTGTGGATGTACCTATTCTCTATCTGTCATCACTGGAAATCAAATTGTAAATCATAACATTTAACAATTACA
Organism: Primulina huaijiensis; assembly: GCF_012295235.1. NCBI lineage: Eukaryota > Viridiplantae > Streptophyta > Magnoliopsida > Lamiales > Gesneriaceae > Primulina > Primulina huaijiensis. The sequence goes on along the minus strand of NC_133316.1, from coordinate 15,231,461 downwards.
ATCCAGCAATCATCATCACACCTTTCGCACAAAAGCGTACGCAACTAAAGAACAATCAATCATACCAAGAAATCATCAGAAACAAGTCAAATGCACAGACACACGCAGATAATATCGCCATCCAACTCCCTCATCACAAACCCAACTCCTAACCATCCCAGACATCTAACATATGCTCTGATACCACCAATTGTGGCGCCCCAAACCTCACCACGTAATCATACAACATGTGACGTCATATGCATAAAAATTTTACTTTTCAACGACGTAATAATATAATGCATATACGACAAAATAGTGCAATCACCACACTATCTACGTCAATGCAGCAGAAACAGTATAATACATACTCACATACAACTCAAGTAAGACAATAAACTATACTGTTTCTATCTACTATCAACTACAGGACTGTTTGACTAGACACATCTAGCCCTTCACCACTATCCTGTCTCACTGCATAGTCCTGTAACCTGTCCAACAGAAACAGCCCCCAAAGGGTGAGCATACACAACAATCATCATCGTAATACATAACAATTATAGTATCAACAATATAAAATATAACTGGAATGATAACAGAAATACTCCCTTTGCTGTATCCAGACAATCAAACCACCAACGATATCAACGTCATCACTCCCATACTTCTGCAACAACAACATCGACGATACGTCGCACCCCAACACTGGCGACAGCAATACCGTCGAACGAATAACCTCAACGATACGTCGCACCCCTACTCCGGCGACAGCAATATTGTTGAACGAATAACATCGACGATACATCGCACCCCAACACCGGCGACAGCAATATCGTCGAACGAATAACATCAACGTGACGTCTCCCAACAAACGACAGCCAACAATATCAACGATAATAAACAACAACAGATATAATATCAAATCATCAATATTTATCATCGTTCAACGCAATAGTATTCATCAATACTAAACAATAACCACATATGTTCGTACGTCAACACGTACCTGATAATCGAGTATATATATAATCTGGCTATTTCTTTGATCCCGAGGCTTGTGTTGTATCTAAATAATTCAACAACAATTATCTGACCATTGTCACCGTATCATCACAATCATAACATCTTCAATATACAACATCAAATAGCCCAACAATAATTCATTCACAACATATAAACTCGATTATTAAATTTTATCGTTCATCAATTTAATATTCTAGAGTATTTAATTCACAATACTACCATCAAATACACCCTAATTAATTTAACATCAAATAATATGCTATTTTACAAAATCCGTAAAATTACGAAAATTTTATATCAACGTGTAGCCTATAATTCGTAGACTCCGAATATATAATCAGAATTAATAACAACTGACAAACAACTCTCTAATCTCAATCCAACGATTAAAAATCCCTAATTATAATAAATTGGGAAAAATTCTAAACAACAACACAATAATCTTCTCTACTTCGTTAAAATCATACACTATTCAACAATCTTCAATTTCAGTATGATTTAACAATTTATTGGATTTATTCCAAAAATCAATGAATTTCAAACATCACCAAAACTATAAAATTTATACCTCAAATCGAAGACCTCGTGTCAACGATTCGAGAACTGAAGTCGGTTCGTCGATTGGATAAACCGATAAGTCGCACGATCGAAAATAAAAATCGAAAACCTTCTTTCTATTTCTTCGTTCTTCTTTGTAAACTTTCTATAAATCGATTAATGAATTCACGTCTCTTTTCAAATTTATCCTTTTTATTTTTTTTAAAATATTATATTATATTATATTAATAATATAATAAATTTAATATATACTATTTAACATTTTAACATCGGTATATCAATTTGGATCAGTCAAACGATCACATTTTCCAAAACTCAAAACATAAAACTTCTATATCTTTAAGTTTTCTATGTTATATCCAAATCTCAAATCATTTGAACTTCATATGAGCAGAATATGTCACTAATTATCATTTTGCCCTTAAAATGAATTCATTATTTTTCAACTTATTTACGAAAATGCCATCAAAATAAATTGAATATTTTTCTACTTATTTACAAAAATACCATCAATACTATTTTATAGTGGTAATATTTACTTCAGGCATTACATGCAGTTATGAGCATTGGTTTTGAAAGAGATCACTGATTATTGTCTTTTTGTTTACGACACATTAAGTAAAGAGTATGTTATTCATGAACTATAATTATGATGGAAGCTTATTGGGGCCAAATTATGAAATCACATAACAAACGAGTCCGGATCTGGGACTTTCAGATAGACGATCTAGTCATGAAGAAAGTAAATCCAGCTGGAGATGTGGGCAAGCTGGAAGCTCGGTGGGAGGGACCCTTTAAAATCACTCGAAAAGTCAGCTCAGGAGTATTTTACTTGGAAGATGCTCAGAGACGCTCTCTTAAAAGGCCATGGAATATCTTTCACTTGAAAAAATATTATAAATGTATCTCTTATTTGAAGTGATAATGAAGTTCTTTTCTTCTCAAAAAAGTGCGTTAAATATTATATCTAAACCCAGGAGACATGAGGCCTCGGTGATCTATTAAGTCCGGGAGTCATGAGACCCTGGCTATTTTATAAGTCCATGGACCCGTACCCTGGCCCAGGGCTCCGTACCTTGGTTATTCATTAAGCCCAAGGACCCGTACTCTAGCTCGGAGCTCCGTACCTCAACTATTCATTAAGTCCTGGGACCCGTACCTTGTTCATTCATTACCTTAGCTCGGGGCTCTGTACCTCGATCATTCATTAAGTCCAAGGACCTGTACCGTGGCCCAGGGCTCCGTACCCTGGTCATTCATTAAGTCTAGGGACCTGTACCCTGGCACAGAGCTCCATACCCTGGTCATTCATTAAGCCTTGGGATCCGTACCCTGGCTCGGGGCTCCGTACCTCGATCATTCATTAAGCCCAAGGACCCGTACCCTAGCTCGGGGCTCCGTATCCCAACCATTTATTAAGTCCAGGAATCCATACCCTGGCTCGAAGGCAGAATTCCCCGATCACTTCTTAAAGATCCCGGTTATTTTTCGACACTTAGTAAAGTGTATTCAATGTAGGAGATTTATTGAATTTTAATAACTTTTGTAAATTTTAAAAATTTAGATGTATTCAATTAAGACTTTTACATACTTTATAGAAGTCTAGTGATATTCAAAATAGATTTTCATAGAGTTTTAAAAAGTTAAGTGCTATTCAACATTGACTTTTAAAAACTCTATAAAAGTCTATAGGTATTCAAATTTTCAATAGACTTTTAATAATTTCATGGAATTCATTAACATACAAACATTAAAGCCTAAGGTACAACTATAAATTGTCAAAAATTGTATTTGGTTCAACACAAAGATTTGGATGGATTTTTAAAACTTCTAACTCATACACAAGCTATTTATTTCTCTTTTTGTCGCTTCACATTATCTCTCTTCTTATCTTCTCTCCTCTCATCTGTCTCTATCACTCTCTCAAAATTTCGAAGTTTATCTCTGGATATATTTTCTTTTCAAATTTTTCATTTTTTGGCTGATTGTTCGTTTAATAATTTTTTATTTTAATATCATTGAAAATTTTGAATTCTAGAATTGATTTTGTGATTTTTAATTTATGATTTATACAAATTAATGTAATATTCAATAATAATAAAAGATGATAAAAAAATATCGCTTAATTCTTAATAATTGAATAGCCTCGCAACAACCATGATTTTTTAAATTCTTTTTAGTATATTCAATTAATATGTAATCTATGATATTTTTATACAAAATTATATCCACACAATGCTAAATAATTTTCTTTTTACATGTATATTTTCAATTCAAAAACAAGGTTATAGCTTAATCAATTTATGTATTTTAAAAAATTTACAAACATGCATATATACACATGTAAGGATTAAATGATTTAACTTTTTTATAAGTAAATTTATTTATTAATATAAATATTGAAAAATTATTTCAAACTGAATATGTTATATATGTCAATTAATTATTGGTTCAAAGAAATTAATAAAAAATAATATGTTATAATTAATTACAAAATTTATAAAATCTTATAAAAAAATTCACAAAAGTCTATAAAAATCTTACAAAAAAGTCTACATGAATCCACATAAATCTGTTTATAAATCTGTGAGATTCTGTAAAATTCAATAAAAATTTATCAAATCCATAAAAATCTATCATTTGAAAAAGTCATCAAACTCTGGATTGAATACACCCCACTTAGAAAATTTTTGGAGGATTTAACAAACAGTATTGAAAGAAAGAGAAGACAAGTAAAGAAAATTTTAGTAATAAAAGCCCGAAGGCCAGGATTACAATCAGGGAAATTAAAAGAAAAAGATTACAATCATATTTTAAATATATTGGACTTGAGCCTGGCTGCTCTTCTCCTTTTTTGTCTTCCTTCTCTTCAGAATCCTTTGGAAGAGACGCTATGACCCGTTCAAAATAAGGAAAATCTTCCTTATTTTTCGGGAGAAGCCCGGCCTCTTCAAACTGCTCTTGGCATTTATTGAAGCCAGTTCGGAAGAAGGAATAGGCCCGATCTACAACGGCCGTCTAGAATTCCAGATAATGAAGGAAGGAAGCCCGCCATTTCCCTTGGGAGTAAATATAGGCATCCAGGGCATTCTCAACATCAACTGCCAGGGAAATTTGTCTCTCTAGATCCTCAGACAAAGAATTATTCCTTGACTCTAAGGCAGAGAAATACCCCTATAAAGTTTCCTCCCAAGCAAGGCTTGCTTCAATATCATCCCGGGCCTTTTCCAGATCTGTCTTAGACAATGCCAATTAATGGTTGGCCGCGTCCAGGGCAGCTTGGAGGCCGGTAACTGTTTCTTCATGAATTGATTGAACCCGAGACAGTTGTCCTTGGAGTTTCTCGTGAAGCTCTTGAATGGCCCGGGCTCGACCGCATTCTTTGGTACCCACCGCTGCTACATCTTCAAAGGCCGACACCATCATTTGAACAACCTGTTCAAAAAGAATTATTAAAAAAAAGGAGAAAAAGAGAAAAGAGTAAACTTACAAAAAGGATCTGATTAGATCCCTCAAAGAGTTTGGGGGTGGGGAGGTTGTTCTTCAAATGTGTCTCCTCAGCAAGAAGAAGCATCTACTTAAGGAGTTTGAACCCCATAGAGGAAGCCGCCTCCAAGAAAATGTTGCCTCGGGCTCCCTGCGAGCTAGGCTGAAGAGGCTCGATGAGAGGTTGAGTTGGAGGAGAAGAGGGGGATCGAGTTGTTTGGGAGGTGCCCTGGTCTCCTCCTTTGTTGCCCTCAATAAGGATCAGTTCTGGGCCGGACAATGCTTTCTTTTTCCTCTGGATGAGAGGAACGAGATCCTCAGAGTCTTCTTGGGAGTCAGCCTGAGTCACTTACCTCTCTTGTTGATTTTCAGCTCGGGTGGATTTGTCCATCCTGGCCACCTCCTCCTCGGCCGCAGATGACCGAGTCCCGAAAAGCGTTGGCAAGACCAATTTTTTCTTCTCAGCTGCCGCTTTCTGGGCTGCCAACGTTTTCTCCTTTGTCGCCTTCTCGGCTGCCCACTTCTTGGCGAATGCCTCTTGCATCTCCAAGTCGCCTGTCAAAAACAAGGGAAAGAGAAAATGAAGCTATTAAAATCAAGTATACATTAAAAGAATAAAGAGAAGTAAAGAAAAAGCTGGAGTTGGAAGTTACCAGGTTGAGCACTCGAGCTAGCTACTTCATCGACTGCCTGGTCTATAGGGTCTTCAGCCCAGGCACTCAAACCGTAAGCAATCAAATTTTCTTCCCAGAGGAGGGATGAAAAAGAGAATTTTTAACCCTCCACCAACTCTTGGCTTTGGGTGTAGGCTTCCTCAAATTTATAAGATTTAGGAAGAAGGGGTTGAGAAGGAAGAGTGGGAAGGAAACCAGCTAGGCAGGGGAGAGAAGCTGGGAGGCGAATGAAAAAGAAAAGTCCTTTCCATCCCTTCTGGGAAGAAGAGATATCATCAAGGAAATGAGCTTTCAACCGGGCAATTAATGAGAAGGCATTATCTCTCATCTGGAAAACGAAAAAATAGTGGAGAATGAGGGGGTTGATGAAAATATTGTGCATTTTAAAAAGGATATAGGTCGAGGCCATAATCCGAAAAGAATTAGGGTGAAGTTGGTTCACGGGTACACCAAAAAACTTGGCAACCTCGATGTAGAAGGAGGGGATGGGAAATCGAAGATCATTCTTAACCTGGTCCTTATAAAAAGTAGTAAAACCAGCAGAAGGGTGATCGGCCCTATCAGATGGGCCGGGAATCAGTATGGGGAAAGAAGAAGGGATAGATCCCAGAACCTAGAATTCTTCATCCGCTCTCGAGCGTAAAGTGCTGCTCATTGAAGCGAACCAAGGAACTCCAGGAATATCGGAGTGAAAAGGGGAGGAAGCCCGAGCTTTGCCCTTTTTTAGAGCTCGGGACGTGCCAGTAGAGGAGGGTTTAGAATTTAGGGTTTTGGGTTTTGGGGAAATGTAGGCGGAAAAACGTTTTGGAGGAAGAAAAGGAGGTGAATCAGAGCGTATCGCGGTTGACTCGTAACTAGACGAGCCTCGCACATTCGCTCATGAGGTGGAAGAGGTAGAATCTGACATATTTGAAATTGGAAAGAAGAAACTTACAAGATTGGTTGAAGGAGGACTTGGTGACTGGAAATCGCCGGAGCAGAGAAGTGCGATACGTCGGAGAGGTGAGTGAAGATTTGGAGAGAATGAGAAATTGTAAAAGTGACAAATGAAGGGGGCTCAATGTTTTATATAAGCGAAGGAGAATGATCTCAACCATTGATCTAAAGATAGATCGAACGATCAGGAGGTATCTTGAAAGTTGTGCAGGTAGATGAAAGGACATGCTCGAAAATCGAGGCGTCTCAGACTGTTCATTTTCTCGGAATTCGAAAGTTTTTGGCCGTTCAGATTCTAGGGCCCACATCATCATGACATCAGCCCTATCAACTGAGAATATGAGACGACAAAAATATTTAAGTCAGGAGACATGAGGCCCCGACACCTTATCTTCAGTCCGAGAGACATGAGGCCCTGACACCTTATCTCAAGACTGGGAGACATGATGCCCCATCACCTTATTTCATGTCCAGAAGGCATGAAGCTCCGATGTTTTTATAAGTCAGAATCGATTATCTTTAGGTTGAAATCTAAGCATGACTGATCGAGATAGCAAGTAAGACTCTAGCCCGACTATTTAAAGGAGGGGTGGTGATACCCCCGGAAGAACCCGAGTCATGGATGACCCGAGACAGAAAATGGGTAGCGCGAATTCTAGTAAGATTGAAGGATGAGCTTGTAAGTAGACGGACAGGTAAGCACCCGAGATATCTTCACCCCGAGCTACCAAATGCCCGGGTTTTTGGACAAACTCTCGGTTGATGGTATTCTACCCAGGCTACCTCAAAAGTATCACCACACTCGAGTGCACAAGTATGAGATGCCTTATGGTTGGTAATCATTGCTGTCAGAATCACTGGGGTTTGGCGTGTCAGAAAAGTTGTCAGGAAATAGGGTATGTGCAGCCATCTTATCCTAATTAGTAAGTGGACACTGAAAACAAGGTAATCATTATATTCCTTCCTATAAATAGCATGTTTGATTTACATTCAAGGGATTGGATTATTGATTCACATATTCACGTATACTAATACACACGCCTACACAGCCGTTTTTCTTCATCTTCACCTGTTAACTTAAGCATTGGAGTGACCACGTCGGACATCCCTCCGACGCCCATTCACGAGTTCATCTTCTTGTTTGCAGGGCTTAGTTACAGTAGCCATACCACATAGATATATTTTCCTTCAGGATATATCTTCTTGCTCATTTTTCCTTAGCAAAATTCTGATCAGATTCGGTGGATTGCCCCGACTCAACTCACCCGATTCACCCAGATCACGTCAATATATAAAACATAATATTCATGTATTACGTTAAACACATATAAAATGTTTTCGACCACTAGTTTGTAATAATGATCATCTCCGTTATTGGGTTTTCGGATTCTTTTATGATTTTCCAAATAGTTAGTAGCTCCACACCAAACAGTATATGAAAACATGATTTGATGGAGTACTATAATCACTTCAAAGCACTCCAAACACGAAAGACAAGATATTTTAGAACTCTGTCATATATATATATTTTATGTCGTGAGAATTCGTAGCTGTTATATTTCAGTACGTACTGGGTAAATCCCCGATCTAACGTAATAACCAGGAAATTACGTTACTCAGGTAAATCATACTTCACATGATATGTGCATGCTTTGGAAATATATGAAGTTCCGACACCACCGAAGCCCATGATGCATGTGAACTATGAGGCAACTAGCTCAGTGGATCCCAAGCCAAATTTTAAACTTAGGCCACACAATAGTGTTTTTTTTAATGATAGTGTTTTTTAAATTGACATTTAGATAAATAATTAACATCACGACCTATGATTACAAAATAAACATTTATTTAATAAAATATGTACTAATTTAAATAAAAATTTCAGCAAGATACAAATAGGAAACTACACAAAAACTCATGTAAAACAGTTTCACAGGTCAATTTTGTGAAACAGATATTCTATATGGGTCATCTACGAAAAAATATTACTTTTTATATCAAATATATTAATTTTTATTGTAAATATGAACATAGTTGATCCGTATCACGAATAAAGATCTGTGAGACCGTCTTATGAAAGACCTACTCAAGTAACTGATGTAAAGAGAAATAACGAATAATTTATCTCCATTTCGACTAGTGTGTAGGCGTGCTCTGGTAGATTATCCCAGCCCAATCGCTCCCAGTCAACTGCCGCAAATATGTAAATAAAAAAAATTTAAAAAGAAATATAAATATTAAAATTATATATTAATTATCATCACATATATTATTCGTATTATTATTGCAATTAATTCGAAACATTGTGAGGGAGAGAGGAAGAGAGCAGAACGCGTCCACAGATACTCGAACGCAGTCCACATCTCTGTACACTCACTCGAACGATTCGACAGCAGACACAATTGATGTGAATTTCTTGTGCCGAAGGTGAAGAAAATTGATGATTTGATCAACAGCTGTGTGCAAAAATGGGGAAGAATTACACAGCGAATCCGAATGATTACAAGCTTCTGGAAGAGGTTGGATATGGTGCCAGCGCGACTGTTTACAGAGCGATCTATGTGCCTTCTAAGGAAGTCGTGGCTGTAAAGTGCTTGGATCTCGATCGATGCAATATCAATCTGGTTTGTTTATATTGTTTAATGAAATTTTTTACTTGATTTATCTGGCGAGTGTTTGAGTTTGTATTTGTTGTTTGTGTGATTTGTTCGAGTCTTTTATGTACTCGAGTTGAATTCAGTGGTGTTTTGAGATAAGATGATTTGCGGTGTATGTGGGTGGTGTTTTGATTGGTTTGACTTTCAATGTACTAGGTTATGAGTTCCTGTTTACAATTACTTGTGAACTTGATCGATTGGTTTGGGAAAACGTTTGGAGGATGAAGTTCAGAACTTTAAGGGCTGATTGCTTTTAGTTGAATGATTTAGCTGATTTTGGTTAGAAAAAATTGGGTTTCTTTGATCACATGTTTTCTGGTAATCGACTTTAATTTCTCCAAATGATTTTTTAAAATCCTGGAGTTCTGGTTAGGACCCACCGGTTCAATTGAAGGGGTGAGTTTGTAGTGGGATTCGAAATTTTAGGAAAATTAGAAATAAAATGTGATTTTTTGTTTTAGTCTGAGTGTCACTGCTCAACTCTGCTACAGATAAGCTCGTGCTTAAGTTGTTAACGAGAAGTTGGTGTGACAAAAAGCTATTATAGTCAATTAAATTGATTTAGTTTTAATTCGATTAATTTTAAATTATTTGTATTTAATTTGACAAGTGCCAGCTTAGTAAATTAATGAAGAATTCTTTTCTAGAAGACACTGCAAACCAATTGATTCGTGTTCTGTATCTCAACATGAATGAAAATCCAAACAAGATGCACTTTATAGTTCACCATGTTGGAGGTTAAATGGAATCAAACAGGTGAAGTATATGTGGTGGTTACATTGACTATTTTGGTAAACACTAATATCTCAACCTTTCGAGAAATGAACAAATATGATGCCACGTACAATGAATGTGAAACTATTTACACCTTAAGGGTAGCCTGTGACTGTTAATCAGTCCAAAAGTTGGAATAATCAAGCTAACTTCTTTCCACTGGCAATAGTGGCTTTGATTAGAGAGCGAGCGTCATGTTATTACATATTTTGTTTCCCACTCTAGAATATGGAACATCGTCTGCAGAAGTCTTAACTTTAGATGGGGACATTTATTTTGGGTTAGGTGGAGTGTATCAGGATCAGTCATGCATAAGTTTAATAGACAAATTTGAATTTTTTTATATTGAATAGCTAGTTGATTGACGTAATGAATGCTCGATTTACGTCATATATACTGAACCATAATCTCATACCATTGGAAATCAGGTATATTAGTCCAAAAAGATCAATATTTATCTTCTGCCATAATTTGCGACAAATACAGGCTCCATTGGTCTGTGAATTCATGCATGGCTCCCAGTTCAGGTGACCAATTTGCTTTTTGAATGCCAATAATATCTGATTGTAGCATGACAAATTATCAAATCCATGTGTTAGTTTTGTACATAGTTTTCCGTGTTGAACTAGTCCAGACCTATATTTCTTCTATTCTAAATGTCAATGAATATTTTTCCCCTTCCACAAAGAGCGAATGTTATTTCGACTTTTCAAGTTGTGAAATATCTTTATTCCCTCATTTAATTTAAAATGATGATGTAACCTTCTATTGGTCACCTGTTTCTTTTCTATCCGGTATCCTCAAGAGAAGGCTGAGCTTAGGAATTAATGTTACAACTTTAAGTTATTCGTCATTTGTAAGAAATGCAAAGATGATTAGTATATTACATCCGTCACTTAGTTTGTCTAATGTTTTGAAGATTTAAAATTTACAAATGTTGAATTATTTTTCCACTTGATTATTCATGCTTAACCAATATCTTGGTCGGCTTATAATTCATAACAGTAATAATTTCCATTGACATGAGAAAATTCTTTTTTGTTGCTATGAGAGGTTGCGGCACAACCAAAATGTGCGACATCTGTCCTTATATACCTTTTGGAGCACCATAAAATCGCTCAGAAGAGAATATTATGAACAACATATTCGTAGTCACTACCTTGAATTTTTTGTTTCAGAGGCAGCCACTTGGTTTGACATATTGAAGTGATTTTTTGTCGAATACTGTGAATTTATTTGTATATATGATCTTCGCACAAGACTTTATCCACTAAGTGGGGTTGACTATATGGATCCTCATACGCAATTGTGCTCTGTCTCTTATTATATCCTCGTCTATATTTAGATAATGCATTGAGATAATATATTTGTATATATGATCATTGTTCTTAAATCCTTTGTTCGATATTCATTAAATATGATATAAAAAAAACATCGTGTATGCTCTCATGCTCTTTTTTCGTCCTTCCTTTTGTTTCTTGGGCACTGCTTTTTTCAAAATTTTCTTTTGTTTAGGTTTGTGTTGTTTTGATAATATAATTCATAATACAATTAAGGGAACGAAAGTCTCCTTGGTACACCTGGAAACTGGAGACTTATTTCAGTCTATATCATATTTTTTTAAATTATAGGGGTGTGGTTTGGGGTGGGGAGTGAGACTTGAACCCGAGTCGTTACTATATGTACAAATGAGACTATCGCTGGCCAGGGGCCTGGGTCTCCTATATCTTATTTTATACCTTATGGAAATACTGTTTAATAATAGTTGCCTTGTGTTTAAAACCATTAAATATACCTGGGAGACATTTATGTTAGGAACTATGCCCCTTTCTTATGCAGGATGATATTCACAGGGAAGCTCAAACAATGAGTTTAATTGATCATCCTAACGTCATAAGAGCCTTTTGTTCATTTGTTGTTGACCGCAACCTTTGGGTGGTCATGCCTTTTATGTCTGAGGGTTCTTGCCTACATCTAATGAAGATAGCTTATCCAGATGGATTTGAAGAGTCTGCAATTGGGGCCATATTGAAAGAAACTCTAAAGGCTTTGGAGTACCTTCATAGTCATGGCCATATCCATCGTGATGTGAAGGTCAATCTACTCTTTACATTATTTTGGGCATGTTCATACTTAGCAAATTTGGACACGTATAAACTAGTGAATGAATTTGCAATTGTTATAACATTTGTCCCTGCAGGCAGGAAACATATTAATGGATGGTGATGGTGAGGTAAAGCTTGCTGACTTTGGTGTATCAGTTTCCATGTTTGACAGAGGTGATAGACAACGGTCAAGGAATACCTTTGTGGGAACTCCGTGCTGGTAGTTTGGCATTTTCATGTACTCCTTTTTTTAGATTTTTTTGATGTACTTTTGTTTCTTCTGGTCCTACTTAAATGACATTGCATGTTCCATACTCTTGTGATACAGGATGGCACCAGAAGTGTTGCAGCCAGGAACTGGATATGATTTCAAGTGGGTTATACTCCAACTCTACATAATACCATGTGGTTTCATGACGTAACAAGTGGTTCATGACTTTATTGAGCTAATTTGTGGTATTTATGTCAAATATAAAGGGCTGACATATGGTCATTTGGAATAACTGCACTGGAGCTGGCTCATGGACATGCGCCATTTTCAAAATATCCTCCAATGAAGGTTTGCATTTGATGATTCTGCTTGAAACTTTGCATGTGTAATTATTAGTGTAAACTACTGTGGCAAACACGTGTAATTAATGCTCCAACATTTTGTTCTAGGTTCTGCTGATGACCATACAAAATGCCCCGCCTGGACTCGACTATGACCGTGATAAAAGGTTTTCGAAGGTATCCATGATATGTTTGTCTGCGGATTTTCATTTTCATTATTTATTAAATATTTGAAAATCCTTGACCTGTCTGTTATTAAGGAATCTTCATTTTAAAACAGTCTTTTAAAGAAATGGTTGCAATGTGCTTGGTGAAAGATCAAACAAAGAGGCCAACAGCAGAAAAATTGCTAAAACATTCATTTTTCAAGAATGCCAAGCCTCCAGAGCTTTCTGTAAAAAAATTATTTGCCAACTTGCCCCCTCTGTGGAAGCGTATGAAAGAACTTCAGGTATACCATGCTTAGGGTAATAAGAGCAGGCTTTTAAAGTAATTTACTCATACATTCTTGTATATGTTCTCATGAATTCATTGCAGCTCAAAGACGCTGCTCAGCTGGCTTTAAAAAAAATGCCTTCAGCTGAACAAGAAGCTTTATCTCAGGTTTGAAGCATCACCAGAATTTAATCTGTTATTTAATTTGTCTTTTGATTTAGTGGGTCTGAGAAATAGAACATTGGCACCCCTGTATCTTACACCCCCCGGTTTTTTGCTCTTTTCTCATGGACTGCGATGTTCAAAATTCTTTGTCATCTATAGACAGAATAATTATGTAATTATTTTTCTGTAGCAAATATCATCTAACGTCTATCGACTTGATCTACCCAGCATGTGTCCCCTGATTGCCTGAATATATTTGGTTTTGTTTGAAAGACAAATTTTATTGATAGGTTAAAAGGTGTTTGTCTGCGGTTTCTCTTTTTCTTGTTTTCTTACAAAAGTTTCCTGGAAGTTGTAAAATAATCTATGACTGCCAGATCAAGCTAAATGAAACAAAAATCTGCCTATCCATTTTTCATCTAGTAGCCACTCTGAAGTTTAAACCATAATTCTTATTTGCCCTATTAGTCTCAAATCTCAACTTACCAATGTTGGCAAATAAAAGATTTCCTTTGGTGTAAAGATGATCAACATCCTGAGCGGGATTCTTCTTATTTTTGGGACGGAAGCGGGTCGCTAAATATTTTCTTATACTATTTGTTTTTGAATTGGATGGATAATAGTGATAATTTGGTATGTGGTAAGTATTGAATCTCGTTATACTGGATGGATGGCAGTAATACTTTCAGTTGGAAAATTTGGAAAAGCAGAGTCTTCACCCCACAACAAATAAAAGACGCTCAGTCTGTTTGTTTGTTTGTCTATTTGTCTGTCTGTCTCTTGATTTGCATATTTGTGTTTCTCTTTCAGAGTGAGTACAAGCGAGGTGTAAGTGCCTGGAATTTCGATATAGATGATTTGAAGTTCCAAGCATCTTTGGTAAGGAGATGGCAAAAACTTGTATAATGCAGTTCTTTATACAATGATTTTATTCCTGGTAACTAATGCATCTTGGCTGTTATTATCATGACAGATGCAAGAGGATGACATACAAGAAATCAAGGAAGAAGAAGAAAGCTTGAAGCTTTCCATGAACCCGAAGGTGATTGTCATTTTTTACCAAAATTATGAAATCATTCTGGAGCTCCTGTCTTTGGAGTAGACACCTCTAAGTTATTTTTTCAATCTCTTATTTTTTTATTAAAATGTAATGCTCTTTGATTATTTGTAGGATACATCTAATTCTGCCATGAAACCAATAGCTACAAGCCAGATCAATGGCAGGTTATTATAGGCCCTTATTCATCCGAATTTTTGAATTTTGTTCCTCTGATATTCTATTCCACCGAGTTTCTCTCTCTCTCTCTCTGCTTAATGTTTTTTTATTATCTACTAAAGTTCCATTTGAGATTTTGTGATATGCTCGATATAAAAATTCCCCTCGCTTAACTGTGTGGTTTACAACATGCTTTTGATTCATGATTAAAGTCAGCCATCCTGCGATCTCAAGGATACACTTTCTGAACAGCTTCATGCTCTGTCACCAACTGTTTTCCAGGGGAAAAACGAGTTGTGATGATGTGTCTGTGGTTGAAAGTGAGACCAAGAAAGGAAAGGTATTCGAAAGTGATTTAGTAGAGTCTGAAAATGATGTGGTTACTGGACTCAAGAAATGCAGATCAACAGTGGAGACGCCACATTCAATGGTAGAGAAAGATGCGCTGCAAGCCAAGTCTAGAATTCAGAGTGGCAGACCTCGTGAATGCCAAAGTGGGCCGCTCATGCCTGGTACAGTGCTAAGTTCGCTTTCAGAAAGAGCACGCAACTTGGAGAGGTATTATAATATTCATTTGATTGTTTCTTCACTTCCTTCTACGCTACGTTATGTCGCACTACAAGAATTTGCAACTTGGTTGGGACCTGAATTTTTTGGTGCAATTAAAAAATGTTTTGAGTTTGGAAAGCTACCCATATAGCTGCACTGCACAGCTATGATTTTGATAATCATATCGTAGCTTACTTCTTTTTATCATTTATGCCAGTAGATAGAGTTACTTGACACCTGTCTTTCATGATACTTTATATTTTGACTGCAAATACTTATCATAATCCTTTTATTAGAGCTGATAGTTTCGAGGTAACTGCTAACTATTCCCTGCGTTTCAAAAGCGCAAAGAAATCATGTTAATGCTAATTAGCAATTAACCAACCAAAAGAAGCACCTACATACACTTCAAGACCCAAAACCACATCATTATTTTCACGAAGGGAAAACTATGAAGAGAAATTGACTTTATTTTATTTTTTAATCCACATGGGATTTCCTGCGTTTCTTGATTTTAACAGGGATTTAAATTGCAATAATTAGTAAGACCAGTTCTAGTTTTGCCTTGATCATGATACTGTTGAAAGTTTAAGCAGGAAAGGATCATTATTATTTTTATATTTTTTTCTTTACATCGGGGGGTTACATTTAAACCAAATTCCTTCTACAGATATCATTTGGCGTCTTTTTTACTCATCTCAAGCCTACTTTTTTCTGATACTCCAAAAAATGAAGGGATAATTTACTCCTTATGTTTCATGTTGACATAATGAGAAAGCTTATTCAACTCTTGGGAACAAATAAATGCAATCATTTTTCCTTGGAAAGTTTAAGCAGGAAAGGATCATTATTATTTTTATATTTTTTTTTTTATATTGTGGGGTTACATTTAAACCAAATTCCTTCTACAGATATCATTTGGCGTCTTTTTTACTCATCTCAAGCCTACTTTTTTCTGATACTCCAAAAAATGAAGGGGTAATTTACTCCTTATGTTTCATGTTGACATAATGAGAAAGCTTAATCAACTCTTGGGAACAAATTATTGTAATCATTTTTCCTTGGAAAGTTTAAGCAGGAAAGGATCATTATTATTTTTATATTTTTTTTTTTATATTGTGGGGTTACATTTAAACCAAATTCCTTCTACAGATATCATTTGGCGTCTTTTTTACTCATCTCAAGCCAACTTTTTTCTGATACTCCAAAAAATGAAGGGGTAATTTACTCCTTATGTTTCATGTTGACATAATGAGAAAGCTTATTCAACTCTTGGGAACAAATAGATGCAATCATTTTTCCTTGTATGGCGTTTGGGGTTTATCGGTTAGAATTTACAACCATGTTAAGCTATGCATTTGTTTTATTGTTCTGATTTGTTTTTGGTTTTGTAAAATGCTCATGATGAAGATTAAGCCTGAAATTAGAATTGTTTATTTCACTGTTGTCTCTACCTCTTCATGATTTTTCCTAAAGATGAGAGAAGTTAAACTTTTTTCATTCTTTTCTATTGAGTTATTAAAACTGGGTGTCTTTTTATTTATAATCAGTTAAAGTTTTCACATGTTAGCAGTAAATTCCTTTTACATTTGTCATCTTAAGGTCTGAGATTCATAACCAGCAAGTACGAAAAACTCCGAGCTTTAGTGGTCCTCTAAATCTTCCTAATCGGGCTTCAGCAAATAGTTTATCAGCTCCAATTAAGTCTTCAGGAGGTAATTATACGGATTTGAGTTGTTAGGAACCAATATTTACTACTTTATGTAGATAAATTTTTGCAAGCACTTAGATCTATGTGTCTTTTTAGGATTTACAGATTCCTCTGAGGACAAGTCAAAAAATAATTTGGTACAAATAAAAGGGAGGTTTTCTGTAACATCAGAAAATGTTGATCTTGTAAAGGTGCAACCGTATTCTCGTTGTTTTTTTTCCCTTTGGTTTGCATCCTATTGAATTTGTTTTTATTCTATTGACTTTTGCCAACTTGTATACTAGGACATTCCATCATATACATCTTCTCAGAGAAATTCTCAGGTATCGCCTTAACTAATTAACGAAGATGACGTGGATTTGTAGTCTATTTTGACTAGTTTATGATATGGTTTTCAGGGATCCCCACTTAGGAAGTCCGCAAGCGTTGGAAACTGGATATTTGAGTCTAAGCAAATGGTTGTGTTTTCATTTCTTTCTTTCCACAATATTTTAGGATACTGATAATTTGTTTCTGTTAAATCCCACTTTTTTCTGTTAGCATTTTTTTGAGTAAAATCTATTGCTTAGCTTCGCGTAATGATTTTCTGGTTGCAGCCTAACAATCAGGTACATAAGGAACTTTCCAACAGTAACCTACCAGCCTCAATTCTTTTGCCTCACCTTCAGAATCTTTTCCAGCAAACATCAATTCAACAAGTATGACATTTTCTATATTATTTGTGCATTTTGGTGGGGTTTATACTTGCATGGCTTCGTTACACTGCAGCAAATGCAGTGTTTGATCTCTTTTTTCTTTTATCTTGCCACCTGAACTGCAGGATCTCATTATGAATCTATTGAGTACCTTGCAACCCCCAGAGGTAGCAGATGGTGAGTTGAGAATCTGATAGTTTGAAGTTATAGTAGCTGTATGTATCAACTGTAGGATTCTTGGTAAGTGGATTGGAAATTTCTCTCTTTTTTTGCAGCTCCTCAAAATGGGAAATTGCCTCCATTGCCTCGTTGGTCAGAGACTAACGGAAGCGTAAGCACGTACTCATATTCACCAGGATGATTTGTTGTTTTGAGCCATATATGATCATTTCTTCGTAGACGACCATAGAAAAAGAAAATATACATCTTCAAAGATGTAACTTGTTATTCATGTTGTTGTTTTCACATCAGCATATCATAGATATTCAATGTGTAAAAGGAAATTTAAATATATATGTACCTTAATTTGCATGCATCGACTCTGAGTGTGATTGCTGAATAAATGTACGAGTCTCTGTTTTTCCATTTTAAACAAAATTTACCTTTTTAATTCATATGATGATTCCATTAAATGTACTGTCATGCAGTTCAAGGGAACTCGAATCCTAATAGAGATGTAACTAACATTAGCTATTGGAGTGTTGGAAGTTTCAGCTTTTCCCTGCAGTTATCTTGTTATTTTACCTTGTCCAACATTGCAAAACACGTCATCATATTACAGTTCTAAATTTATTTGTCAGACTATGAATATCTAGGTATTGACATAATATTTACCCTTGCTCAATTCACGTTTCACTTATTCTGTACTGTAATCTTGAGCCAGATCAAAACTTTATGTGGCTTAAACTCATTTGTGAGAAATTCACGTTTCACTTACTCTTTACTGTAATCTTGAGCCAGATCAAAACTTATGTAGCTTAATCTCATTTGTGAGAATTTAATTTTCAACTAATATCCTTGATGCTCAGTCTGAATATTAGAAAATTTTGTCTTTTTTTTTTGGTATATCGGTTGATTTCCTTCATCTCTTTTTCCTCATGCACAGGCTGAATGTGCTAGTTCTGAAAGGGAACGCATGCTCCTTGTGAAGATCTCTGAACTTCAATCGAGGTGACATAATTGGAGAACTATTAAATTCAAGGAATTGTTGTTTGTGTTATCCTTTTTTTTTCTTTTTCAAGAGAAGCTCAGTGATCTTGCTATGATAATTGACAGGATGACTAGCTTGACTGATGAATTAACTGCAGAAAGAGTGAAGTGTACTCAAGTAAGTTTAAATGTCCGTGTTTATGCTGTATAATTATTCGTTCAATTTGTGAACAATGGTTCATGAGAGAAAAAAGACCACTTTTATTCACATTCAAACATAATGGAACTTTGAATCTCTAGAATTGCTATTCAGATTTAATGCCTCTTGGTTTTTTGCCATTTATCCTGGCAGTTGCAACAAGAATTAAATGCTGTGTCTGCTCGCGAAGAGGATGGATATGGAAGGGAAAGAACTTCTTGAGTTGTCAGAATTTTTTTTCCGAAAGTGTAACATGGCAAAACCTTGTAAATTCAGGTATTGACCACACCCAAAATTTCAATCTCAAGTAATTTGTCATTTCAAGACATTTTAGGCCTCTTTCCTTTTCTTTTGCCGCGTGATTAAATGCAGGAATGACTGTCAAAACTGTTCATATTTTCTGGAATCATGCCTTTTACCCGCTGTTCTTCTGGTCCTGTCCAACAACGAATAGGAAAAGTAATCCATCGGAAGAAAATATTGTGTAAGTTATTTGACGGGGAAAACAGAAATGAGCTCCTAGTACAGATGATATGCAGCTTTAGTCCGATGTGTATTGTTTGTTTGAACCCTTCGTCACCATGGGATATATGACCTCAAGGGCATTCAATTTGTATTCTGTATATTATACGTGTATGGTTAATGATTTGAGTGTGAAAATAGTATAAACTGTAACTCCTGTGAATAGTTGATTTATCAAACTGTCATACTGCGTTTTCCATTCCCATCTTCTTAGTTTTTATCCTCCTCCAAATCCATTAACTCTTCTCCTCCTCCTCCAAATCCATAAATATGTGAACTAGCATGTGACGGAAATAAGAAAGACAATCTCAATTTGTCTAATTTTACGAGGGCATTAAAATGTCTATCTGAAAGATCAAAATAGAAAGATCCTTGAACAAGTGAAGGCAGACATCGTAATTGATGAAACTGTTTACCAATATATTGTTAGTCAAATTGTTAATAACAAAAAATATAGAAGTAGAGAACGAAAGCAATCTCGTAAATATACATACAGAGCGACATCTTCAGGAGTTATCTTTATCTAATTATACTCAATATATCAATCTATAAATGAAAAGTTTTCAAACCACATATCCATGTTCGGCAGAGGGAATCCATCCTTTGGACATGCTTTGTTGAGGTCTCGGTAGTCGACAATAAAAAACAACATATGATATAGGTGGATTTTACATGTTTTTCATGTCATGTGACGTCCTATTGTGTTGTATTTATCGTTTAGATTGCATGCATTTTGTGTTATTTTGGCATAATTTATGTTTTCTTGTTGCTCATGAGGCTCTTGGTTGAAAATGCAGGTAGTTCGTGAATAAACTGAAAATAATGGGAAAAAGTCGAGAGCTATCCGCCCGGGCGGACATAAATGTGCGCCCGGGCGCCTGCAAGGTGTGAGAAAAAGAATTTTTGCGAGAGTCATGCGCCCAGGCGGAAACTTATGTCCACCCGAGCACGTCGAATAAAAAAAATAAAACAAGATCTGCGAAGGCCATCCGCCCGGGCGGAAACTTATGTCCGCCCGGGCGCGTTTGTAATTTTGGAAAGATTCTTGTCCGATTTCTTCCCTTATTTCTGAATGGGAAAGGATATGGAAGGGGGAGGCACGAAAATTATCATCCTTCAGCAGCCAAGGAGTCTAAGGAGGGAGAAAAGCTTGGAGCAAGTGCTTGGATTGAAGATTTCGAGATTTCTGGGCATCGTTCTTCGCGTTTTTCGTCAAATCTAGTATTTCTTATTTAGTATTTATCATTTAAACCTTGGTTTGTTCATTTTTACTATGAATTCGAGTAGCTAACTTAAATTATTTGTTGGGATTTAAGGGGATCCTACCCCGAAACTGATTTAGTTAATTCATATTTCAATTGTTGGTTTATTCTTAATTGTACTACTGTTTTCATTACAATTATTAAAGTGTAGCTAACTTTAATAATAATCTTATATCGCGAGTGAGTTCGAGAGAATAACTTGTGATAGGAACGAGTAGCATAGTCCGTGGATCTACAATTTACATAGACATATGAAATTGGATACATGTTGATAGTTATAGTCCTAAGGGTCGAAAACTAGGGGATTTCATAAATCGATATGCGATTCACTCTTGATAAATAATTAAAGAAATTTAATTACTTCACTGAGTAGAATTAGTTTGGCATAGCAAGAGAGGGCGTGTTCAATTGAATAAGAAATCCTGTCGGAAGTGTCGATCACAATCGAACGAATTAAGTAAATAACGAGGGGTAGGTGAACCGAAATTCCCAACAAATTCATTATCCACTGAAATTTAATTAATCGGTCTAGCTTATATATTTCAGCAATTAATTCTTGAACCTTTTTATTTGCAATATTATTTGAGTATAGTAGTAATAAACAACCATCAAATTTCGTTGCTAAAGATTTGATAACTAGAAATAATAATTGTCAAATACAATCTTCAGTGGAACGATACTCGTACTCTCGTACATTATACTATTACTTGACATCGTGCACTTGCGATTAATTTTCGAGCATACAAAATTATATTTTTATTAAGGATTTCACAGTGCAAGTTTTGCTCGATCAAGTTTTTGGCGCCGTTGCCGAGGACTGTTAATTCACAATTTTATTTTTATTTATTTTCTTTAGCATTTTTTTATTTTTCTTAAGCTAACACTCGATATTCTATTACAGATATCTCTTCCAGTGCATGCCAAAGTCACTTGACGTGGAGCTTGAGCAGTTTGACCCTGAAATTGAAAGTACTTTCCGCAGGAGAAGACAACAGTAGAGACTAAAGGAACTGATGGAGAGGCACAAGTACGAGCATGAGGAGGAACACCATGGAGATAGACATATTGAGATGCCACGCCGCATACCGATGCTAGAGTATGCCCAGCCTTCTTTGGATGGTGCACGCCCCAACATTGTGAGGCCCATTGTGCGGGCAAACCAGTTTGAGATCAATCCAGCCATTATTCAAATGATACAGAACATAGTACAATTCGGGGGAAATGCGCTAGATGATCCAAATACCCACATCGCCGACTTCTTAGAAATTTGCAATACTTTAAAATTTAATGGAGTTTCTGACGATGCTGTTAGACTACGTTTATTCCCATTCTCTTTGCGTGATAAAACTAAATCTTGGTTGAATTGTTTGCCTGTTGGTTCAATCACTACTTGGGAAGATATGGCCAAGGCATTCCTCTTGAAATACTTTCCTCCATAAAAAACCATGAAGCTGCGAGCGGACATAACCACCTTTTCTCAATTTGAGCAGAAGTCACTCTACGAGGCTTGGGAGCGCTACAAAGACTTATTGCGAAGATGCCCACACCATGAGTTGCCTCTTGGGTTAGTTGTCCAAACTTTTTATTATGGTTTAATTTCCTCTAACCGTACCATGATAGATGCTGCGGCCTGTGGGAATCTGTTGAGGAAAACGGCCGAAGAAGGGTATGAGTTACTGGAAGAGATGGCTGCCAGCAACTATCACCCTCAATCTGAGAGGAACAATCAGAGGAGGAATGCAGGAGTACACCAGGTAACTGACTTTTATGCTATTACTGCGCAACTTGATGTCTTGAACAGGAAATTGGACGGCTTGAATATGGGTGGCACAGCTATGCGTCTTCAAGAGATATTCTGTGAGAAATGTGGAGGTGAACACTTTGTCAAGGACTGTCAAGATGGCAATCCCTTCTATGTGCAAGAAGAGGCACCAGTGAATCAAGTGAGAGTCCAAAACCGTCCAAGGAATGATCCGTATTCAAACACATACAATCCTGGATGGAGACAACATCCCAACTTCTCGTGGGGTGGCCAAAACAGTCAGAATCGACCATAGGGAGGACAACCGTATGGGAAACAACCGATGTACAGATCTGACCCTCCTAGAGAAGAAAGTCCAATTTGGAGCAGATGATGTCTAAGTTCATTTCAGCTACCGAGACTAGACTACAGAATCAGGATGCATCGATAAAGGGGCTAGAGAATCAGATTGGACAATTAGCTAAGATGATAGCAAGTAGAGAGCCGGGCACCTTGCCAAGTAACATAGAGATCAATCCAAAAGAGCAAGTGAAGGCCATCGAGTTGAAGAGTGGAAAAATTTTAGAGTCTAGAGGGACGGAAAAAAATCAAGTGCTGGATGAACAGACTGAGTCATCAAAAGGTAAGTCTTCTAACTCTACACCAGCACCCACTGCACAACCTAAAATTGTTATCCCTCCACCTTTCCCTGCAGCATTGAAAAAAGCAAAACTAGATGCACAATTCGGTAAGTTTCTTGAGGTGTTTAAAAAACTGCATATCAATATTCTTTTTGCCGATGCTTTGATGCAAATGCCTAGTTATGCTAAATTTTTGAAGGATATCTTAGCAAACAAGAGAAAATTTGAGAATCACATGACGGTAAATTTAACTGAAAATTGCTCTGCTTTGGTGCAAAACAAGATCCCACCGAAACTTAAGGATCCAGGGAGTTTTCCTATTCCTTGCATGATTGGTGATGTTGTTTTTCATAAAACATTATGTGATCTTGGTGCAAGCATTAACCTCATGCCGTTGTATGTGTTTAGGAAACTTGGGTTGGGAGAACCTAAGCCAACAAGGATGTCTTTACAGCTAGCAGACAGATCTGTCAAGTATCCACGGGGAGTTATTGAAGATGTGCTAGTGAAAGTGGACAAATTCATTTTTCCTGCAGATTTCGTGGTGCTCGACATGGAGGAGGATATGGAGATGCCTTTGATTTTGGGGAGACCATTCCTTGCAACTGGCAAGACTCTAATTGATGTGTAAGAAGGAAAGTTGAGATTGAGAGTGGGAGAAGAGGAGATTACTTTGATGTTTTTAGTGCACTTAAGCACACACTGCATTCTGATAGTTGTTTTAGAATTGATACTTTTGATTCTCTTGTGTCTAACTATATGCAGGATACTATTAGGGGCCCTTTGGAAGCCACTTTCATTACGGAATTGAGAGAAGACGAATTGGATGCAGAGAGAGCCGAAATATTGGCATACCTCAATGCCAACCATCCATGGAAGAGGCCAATGAAGATGAGATTAGAGGACTTGGGGGATCGAAGAGACTTGATATAATGGCCTCTGGGTTCGTGTTTGAAAATTTGCGGAAAAATTTAAAATTTTTCTTTTTAAATAATTAAAATGTCTCATTCATAAGATAAACTGATAAATAAAGTTTAATATTCAAAATAGCAGCGGAAGTAAATAATGTTTCAAAACGACAGTTTAAACTAATTCATTGTAATAAAATGAGTTTTCGCAAAAATAATAAATAAACTGATAAATGAGGTCCTCGGGTATCACTACTGTCGACTCGAGCTGGCTCACTGGTCCCCGCCCTCGATCCCGACATCATCAGTACCTACAACAATCAAGTCTAGTGAGTCTAAAGACTCAGCATGCATATATCGTAAATAACAAGTAAATAGATAATAATAAAATTGCATGCGAAGTGAAAATATCATGTCATGAGGAATTATAGTACTTGCATAACTGAACTGTAAATATCTTATAATGGATAATTATAAATACGTGCATAACTGAACTGAAAATCATAAGTGAACTGTTTGCTCAATAGAGCTCTGTAATAAAATAGCCTGTCATAATTTTGCTGAGATTATGTTCTACGCAAGTGGCCCCATGAACTGCACTGAACTGAACTGACCGGTAAGTGACCACCGGGTGAAGTAATAATCGTCTGATCAGACTAATGCCACAGTATATTGGGTGGGACCGGTAAGTGACCACCGGGATGAACTGAACTGAACCGGTAAGTGACCACCGGGTGAAGTAATAATACCATGACAGTGAAGTGGCCACAAGCAATATCGCATGAATCTCAAAAATGAATATTTTATGCACGTAATATAATTAAATAGCGTAATTAAATATCCTGTATTAATTTTTCCATATGGGTTGGATCGCTCCCAGGCTCACTGCAACTTTACCTAATCATGACTGACATGCAAATATTCTAACTTGACCAAAACTTTGTAATTGAATCCAGAAACGAGACAATTACGCCCAATGACTTAGTATTTAATCATGACTCCGTGCCAACCCGAACCAACACCGAACCATCATTTAGTCATGATTAAAATACACCTATAATAATGAAATAATGCTCCTAAAATGATACAATTCGAAATTGGTGGAATGGAGGCCAAAACCATGAGACGTTCTTTCGAGAGTCATTTTGGCACATTGCACCGTAAATTCTCGTACGACCTCTAAAATTAACCGAATCACAAACGGCCAAAAACATGACCTTCCTAACTTGATGAGGTACTGTCCAGTCCAAGGCCATAGGCTAAAAGCTAACCAAGAACTCAAACGAGCCTCTGAACCAATGCACCACTTGCTGTCAACAAAATACAGCAACAGCGCTTTTGTTTCCTTGCGTCGTTTTCGAGGCTAATGGCCATTTGGGCTTGAACCACCAACCAGAGCCTCTTCCCAACATCCTAGGGTATGGTTTGAACCATGGCTAAGGGCCCTAGGCCAGCCACAATTCGAACCTCACCATGAATCATCCGAAACTCCCACCCGAGAGGACAACCTGCGCGCGTGGGGAGGTTTGCTTTGTTTGCTGTCATGGACCTTTCCAGTGGCCATTTGATTGACCATGGCATAATCTAGACATCAAGAGGTATGGTATGAACCGTGGCTAATTGCTAAAAAGCCAACCAAGATCCACACCAACACCATATACCCGAAACTCACACATGCAGAAAATAAAAGCGATCGAAGGGGCTTGTCTTGTTTTGTTTTGAAAAACAGATGCAGCAATGGACCAAGCCTTGAAAGGCCGACTTGGTCACGTCTTAGAAAAGCAAAGGAGAGGTTCTAACCATGGATACAGCCCCTAGGGCAGCCAAGATCAGAATCTCCACCTTAGACAATACACACGCAAATTTCGAGACACAAAGTGACATGCTTGTTGAGTTGCTGTCAAAACTCTATCTCCAGCGTGCAGGGGCTGGAACCAACGTTCTTACATGACCCTAACATGTCCTAGTACATGTCTAGATGCAGCCTTGAGCCCCTGGGATCGAGCCAACCACCTGAAACTACAAAACCAACAAAAAAACGTGAAGCATGAAGGGAAAATAAATCTGCGCAGAATTTTTCTTTGAAAGTTGCTGTCCAAATTCGGTTTTCCATGGAAATCATGATCATGTAATGTTCAAAAATGTTATTATGACTTGATTGAAGAGAAAAGAAGGACATATACATGCCTGAAAATTTTCGTTTGAAAAGAAAACAAACTAGGCGACGACACGGCGCAACGGAGACGGAGTGCTTCACTTTCTTGCTTCTACTTTTCTTGTTTTTCTCTCTTATTTACTCTAGGAGGCTCACGATTTTTCTCCCTAATTTTCTTCTGAATTTCGGTGATATGGTGAGGGAGAGAAGTCTAGGAATTAAATGGAAGGTTGCAAGATAAAAAGGAAGAGAATAACCTTGCTATCTTTCTTGTTTGTGAGATAAGAAAATAAGAATGATATCAAAAGATTTGAAGGATGATTAAGGGGTGCACTTGGTCGATAATTAAGTCTAGGGACAAGGGAAAAATTGCTTAATTATTTAATTGTTGGTGATTTAAAAGTGGGGGAAATTATCTACCAAGAAAGATTATGGAGATGAATCAAGGGAAATGAGTTGTCAAATATTTTTGAATTTAGAATCGCGATGGCCGAATTTTATTAGATAATTGGGGTGAGAATATTGCTTAATTATTAATTAATGAGGATTTAAAATGAGAGGATTATCTATGCCATGAAAAGATTAAGGAAAGGTATAAAAATGGAGAGTCTCAAAAATTTAAATCCTTTAAAGTGATATGGCCGAAAATTACAATAAAAATAGAGGAAAAAATATTTCTTAAATCTTGTATTTTAATTCTTTAAAGTTTTATATACTCATTATATATTTTAGTGAATTAATAAATTAATTATGGAATAACATTATCTTGCATGCATGGTTAAATATTTAAATCACCTAAATAATTCCTTAAACATTAAATTAACTCATTATTTATCTAAATCAAATTCTAAGAATGTTGTCTTAATATTAAATTTTATCTCATTACTCTAACTCCAGTCCGGCCTCACTTAATTAACTGAAAAGATAACAATTAAACTACTGCATAAAATAATTAAATAAATTTAAAGAAAAGAATTTAAATACTCATGCAATAAAAATAATTTTAATTTAAATACTAATATTATGCATGGCTTATACGTAGTCTGATTTACGGGTTCTACACTTGATCCCTCAGAAGTCAAGCCTAGAGGAGCCACCAACTCTGGAGCTCAAGCCATTACCTACACATCTGAAATACGTCTATCTAGGTGAGAATAATAAACTTTCTGTGATTATTTCTTCTTATTTGACAGATGTGATGGAGGACAAACTGCTGAAAGTCTTGAAAGCGCACAAGAGTGCATTTGCATGGAAGGTGGCGGATATCAAAGGGATCAATCCATCAGTCTGCATGCACAAGATATTGATGGAAGACAAGCACTCACCTCTCGTGCAAACTCAGAGAAGATTGAATCCAAAGATGCAAGAGGTAGTAAAAGCAGAAACTATCAAACTACTTGATGCAGGTATTATCTATCCTATATCTGATAGTGCATGGGTAAGTCCTGTTCAGTGTGTGCCTAAAAAAGGTTGTATTACAGTGATCACTATGAAAAAAACGAACTTATTCCCACAAGGATGGTCACGGGGTGGAAAATGTGTATTGACTATAGGAAATTAAATGATGCTACCCGTAAAGACCACTTCCCCCTTCCCTTTATTGATCAGATGTTAGAGATACTAGCGGGGATTGAGTTTTACTGTTTTCTATATGGGTATTCGGGGTATAATCAAATCACTATTGCACCTGAGGACCAAGAGAAAACCACTTTCACTTGTCCTTATGGAACTTTTGCTTTTCGCCGTATGCCTTTTGGTCTTTCTAATTCCCCTGCTACATTTCAACGCTGCATGACTGCCATATTCCATGATATGATTGAAACATTTCTTGAAATATTTATGGATGACTTTTCTATCTTTGGTGCAACGTTTGATGACTGTTTGCAGAATCTGAAGGTGGTGTTGATGAGATGTGAGGAGACGAATTTGGTACTGAATTGGGAAAAGTGTCATTTTATGATACAAGAAGGCATAGTGTTGGGCCACAAGATATCACAGCATGGAATAGAGGTGGATAAGGCAAAAGTGGAATTTATCAATAACTTACCACCTTCGACATCCATAAAAAGAGTTAGAAGTTTTCTAGGTCACGTCGTTTTTTATCGGCGTTTTATCAAAAAATTTTCAAAAATTGCCAAACCTCTATCTTCCTTACTTATGAAAGATGTGCTTTTTGATTTTTATTCTGACTGTTTACAGTCATACGAGGATTTGAAGGAGCGCTTGGATAAGGCTCTTGTCTTGGTGGCATCAGATTGGGATGTACCCTTCGAGGTCATGTGCAATGCCAGTGATACTGCGGTTGGTGGTGTCATTGGCCAAAGGCGGAACAAGGTATTTCACACTATATACTATGCAAGTAAGACTCTAGATGAAGCAAATCAAATTATGCCACCACTGAAAAAGAATTACTTGCAGTAGTATTTGCACTTGACAAGTTCCATTCATACCTTGTTTTGTCAAAAGTAATTGTGTTTACTGACCACTCTGCCCTTAAATATCTGCTTGCTAAGAAAGAGGCCAAACCACGATTGCTTAGTTGGATATTACTTCTCCAAGAGTTTGATCTCGAAATAAAAGATAAAAAAGGTGTAGAAAATGTGGTAGCTGATCGTCTTTCTAGGCTAGAGCACATTAGTAAAAAAATTGTGAAAACGATTAGATAGATGATTGGTTTCCGGATGAACAACTGTTAGCGGTGACAAATTGTCCTTGGTTTGCAAACTTTGCGAATTTTCTTGTTACAGGCTCACCCCCCCAAAATTTAACATTTCACCAAAGAAAGAAATTCTTTTCGGACGTGAAATATTATTTTTGGGAGGAACCCTTCTTGTTCAAAATATGTGCAGATTCTATGATCAGAAGGTGTGTTGCAGAGGAAGAGTTTGGTCAAATTCTCAACCATTTCCATGACCGTGAGGTAGATGGTCATTTTGGGCCAACAAAGACGGCATCTAAGGTACTTGAATGTGGCTTTTATTGGCCAACCCTCTTTAAAGATGCTCGTTCTTATGTGCTTACCTGTGATAAATGCCAGCGAATAGGTAACATCTCTAACCGTCATAAAATGCCATTAAATAATATTCTTGAGTGTGAGATTTTTGATGTATGGGGGATAGACTTCATGGGAACGTTTCCGAGTTTGTTCACGAAAAAGTATATTTTGGTGGCGGTTGACTATGTGTCTGAGTGGGTAGAGGCAGAAACATATGCCACTAATGATGCTCAAGTGGTCCTGAAATTTCTAAAGAAAAATATTTTTAACCGGTTTGGGACACCACGAGCAATCATTTGTGATGGTGGCACCCATTTTTGCAACAAACTCTTTGAAAAACTTTTGAGCAAATACGGTGTCACACATAAGATCTCTACCCCCTATCATCCCCAGACAAGTGGTCAAGTGGAAGTGTCGAACCGAGAGATCAAGCGGATTTTGGAAAAAGTAGTAGGTGTCAGTTGTAAAGACTGGTCAGTGAGGTTAGATGATGCTCTTTGGGCATATAGGACTACTTTCAAAACACCTATAGGCACTACACCATATAGGTTATTGTTTAGTAATGCATGTCATCTACCTGTAGAGTTAGAGCATCGGGCATATTGGGCAACAAAAGCACTAAACTTTAACTTTACTGATGCAGGTGAATGACGTCTGCTTCAATTGGATCAGTTGGAGAAATTCTGGAATCTGGCATATGATCTCGCACTGTCATTCAAGGAAAAGACAAAGAGGGCTCATGACAGCGAATCATCGAAAGGAAATTCAAAGATGCCGAAAATGTCCTACTCTACAACTCCCGGTTGCGACTGTTTCCTAGAAAATTGAAGTCGCGATGGTCTGGTCCATTCGTGATTTCTAAAGTTTAACCATCGAGAGCTGTAGAATTGCAAGATGGAAAGTATGTACGGTCAATTCCCAGCGACTGAAGCACTACATGGGTGGCACAGTTGAGCCACAACTTGGAATCTCCCGGTTCCAAGACAATCCGAAATGAAACTGACCGACAGTCCAACTCTCGACTATAAATTGAGAACTACCTCTTCTCCCTACTTATTTTGATTTTACTATTTTCAATAATCATTTATTCTATTTTTTTGATATATAAAAAAAAATTATTTTGGGGGGCAGCGAACGAGGTCAGCCCGGGCGGAAACTCATGTACGCCCGGGCGCGTTTTTTTTTACAAAAATTTTCAAAAATCCGCAACATATCCGCCCGGGCGCGCCCTTTGTTTGAAAAATTTTAAAAAAGCCGCAACATATCTGCTCGGGCGGAAACTTATGTCCGTCCAGGCGGATCGCCGACATTTTTAAAAAAACACAGACTTTCTTTTCTTCTCCCCCATTCGAAACCTAGCCCATCCCTTCAATTTTCCGCCCCTCCTCTCTCAATCTCACTCAAATCACTTGTTTTGTGCAAATTTCAGGTACAATCTTGTATCACCAACTTCACCAAGCATCAAGAAGTCCATTTTCCGACCGCCGCTGAAGCTACTGGCGACCACTGACTTCCGGCAACACGCCTCTTACTCTGGGCTTTTTGTTCTTCACAAATCATCCACGATGGCGCCTAAGAAAGCTCGGGTAAGTCATGATACTTCTTCGTCATCATCTCATAATTCCTAGTTATTTGTGAATACTGCTGCTAGGGAAAGCTATGAACATGCGAAAATACATCGAGCTCCGATTCGAGAACGTGGTTTCCAGCTTGTGCAATACATCTTTATTATAAATCAAATTGAGAGTAGAAGGTGGGGAAAATTTTGTAGCCAACCGCAAGCCACGGTGGCGCCAGTAGTGAGGGAGTTTTACGCCAATGCGGCTGAGAGGAGCGATAGTAAAGCATTTGTGAGAGGACAGCTGGTGGATTTTAGTTCAGTAGAGATTAATAAAGTGCTTGAGACACCGGTTGTGGATGATTCGGTGTATATGGCATGGACAGCAGACCCCGACTTAGATTTGATGATGCGCAGAATTTCCTATCCGGTCTCCGTGGAAGACACCTGGATCGTACACTTGTTTCACCGAAAAATATTTGTTAGTCCCGGCTGCGATGTGGTATGCATTTTTGGCCACACGATTGATGCTAGTCGGGCACACTAGCGAAGTACAAAGGGAGAGGGGAGTGTTGCTTTATGCAATGATGACCCATATGCCAATCAATGTGGGAAATATAATTTATTCACAGATCCAGCTGAGCATTCACAATCCGAATGTGGCATTATTCTTTCCACACGTTATCACCGAGTTATGTGCGAGCGCCGGGGTCGTTTTTCAAGATGACGATGAGTGGTTGCCACCGACCAAGGCCCTAGATGATGCCAGCTAGCTACAGAAGACCGCGGTGCGATGAAAGTCTTTCCCTCAGTTTGGCCCTGTCTGGGATGGCGTGAATTTTGATCCACTGCCACAGCAGCCCCTACCACCGGTCTCGCGACCTCGACGTCGCCTTTTTCATGATCAGATGGACGAATTTGCCGCATTTGCTGACCATCAGTTACAGTGGCAGGCTGTGAGTCAGACATATCAGACCGCGACTGATGCCATGCTGCGTTTGTCCCTGAGTCACATTGGTATTGAACCGGCCCTTATGCCACCACCTATGCCAGCTTTCCCACCGCCGTTTCAATTTCACTATGCCGATGCACCAGAGCCGGAAGCTGATGTCATTCCCCCGAAAGAGCATGAGGAGGATGATCATTGAGAGGGGAGTCACTTCTATCCCTTCTTTTATTTACTACATTTCGTTTCGATCTTTTTCTTTATTTCTATTTCTATTGCATGCTTAGGTTATATTGCATCCATTTTGTTGTGCCCGATCTGTCTCTTTTTCTATCATCTGTTGCACTGGGGACACTGCTCAACTTTAGTATTGAGGGGTGGATGGGTGTTGTTTCGTGTGTTCCTTGTTGGTACTTTGTTGGTTTCATTCGTTGATATTTAGTTTGAGTTATTTTGCATTGGTGTGTGTGTCAGCTGACAATGTTCAAAGTAGTACTTGTTAGCCAAGGATGATTAAAAGGTGATGATACATGCCCTGTTTGTTGTGTACTCGCACTTATTTAGCACATACTGTGGTAGAGACATGAAGTTTTATTTAAAGCATTGAACTCTCTTTGCACGAATGTTAGAACTAGGAGCATGCATGATAAGATGGTGAAAATTTAAAACTAAAGTGAGGAACAAAGATGTTTGAAGGTGTGCATTGAGCTCGTCTATATTTTCTTGAATCAAGGTATCTATCAGTAGCATAAAAAAAAAAAGAGAAAGTTTGAGATGTAAGGTTTGGGGGAGCCGAATAAAGGAATGAAATCCTATTCCTGGCTAAAGTTGGAGAAGTAAGGTGTTGGGGAGCCGAATAAAGGAATGAAATCCTATTCCTAGCTAAAAATTGAAAACAGATGGATTTGAATCTGAAATGAAAGGTTCTGATATGTTCTTTTTATTGCTGTATTCCAATTCAGTAAAAAAAAATAAACAACTTTGCTGTTGGTGGTTGCTGAGTGAAGAGGAATA
Source organism: Primulina huaijiensis (assembly GCF_012295235.1). Taxonomy (NCBI): domain Eukaryota; kingdom Viridiplantae; phylum Streptophyta; class Magnoliopsida; order Lamiales; family Gesneriaceae; genus Primulina; species Primulina huaijiensis. Next base: position 15,198,853 of record NC_133316.1, on the reverse strand, counting down.
GAGGAGAATAAGATTTACACTAACAGACTAATTTAAATCTCTAACTATGGTTGAGAATGGATCCCTCTGTCATATATGATGCTAGGACTAACGACACACACATACACGTTCAGGTTTTATTTGAAACAATGTCTAGACCGAGGAAAGTGCAAAGAGTTGTGCTTTTGCTTTGATCGACAAGGGAATATGTTGAGTTTCGCTGAGGCTAACTGATGACTATGAATTCATTGTCGAGCTACTTTGTGTCATGTTCCGTTTTGTCGTGTCACCTGTTTTTCTCGAGCGCGAGCAAAAGGTTAGTATTTGGGGGGTTGATATAGTTGGATTTTACGTCTTTTTCATGTCATGTGATGTCCCATTGTGTTGCATTTATCGTTTAGATTGCATGCATTTTGTGTTATTTTTGCATAATTTATGTTTTCTTGTTGCTCATGAGGCTCTTGGTTGAAAATGCAGGTAGTTCGTGAATGAACTGAAAATAATGGGAAAAAGTCAAGAGCTATCCGCCCGAGCGCACATTTATGTCCGTCGAGCGCCTACAAGGTGTGAGAAAAAGAATTTTTGCGAGAGTCATCCGTCCGGGCGGACAGAATCGCCCGGGCTAAAACTTATGTCCGTCCGGGCGCGTCGAATACAAAAAATAAAACAAGATCTGCGAAGGCCATCTGCCAGGCGGAAAATTATGTCCGCCCGGGCGCGTTTGTAATTTTGGAAAGATTCTTGACCGATTTCTTCCCTTATTTCTGAATGGGAAAGGATATGGGAGGGGGATGCATGAAAATTATCATCATTCAGCAGCCAAGGAGTCTAAGGAGGAGAGAAAAGCTTGGAGCAAGTGCTTGGATTGAAGATTTTGAGATTTTCGGGCATCGTTCTTCGCAGTTTTCGTCAAATCTAGTATTTTTTATTTTGTATTTATTGTTTAAACCTTGGTTTGTTCATTTTTACTATGAATTCGAGTAGCTAACTTAAATTATTTGTTGGGATTTAAGGGGATCCTACCCCGAAACTGATTTAGTTAATTCATATTTCAATTGTTGGTTTATTCTTGATTGTACTTCTGTTTTCATTACAATTATTAATGTGTAGCTAACTTTAATAATAATCTTATATCGCGAGTGAGTTCGATAGAATAACTTGTGATAGGAACGAGTAGCATAGTCCGTGGATCTACAATTTACATAGACATATGAAATTGGATACATGTTGATAGTTATAGTCCTAAAGGTCGAAAACTAGGGGATTTCATAGATCGATATGCGATTCACTCTTGATAAATAATTAAAGAATTTAATTACTTCACTGAGTAGAATTAGTTTGGCATCATGATTGTGTTCGTTTTGGCCATGAACACACGCCTGGTTCTGCGAAAGGGTCTAGAATTGAGCCTTACAATTATTTCGAAGCGGCCCCACTTCTCTCTCACATAGATGATTCTATATTCTTCTAATCAGAATCATTAAAAGCAGTAAATCTATCATCAACATTCACTGTTTCATAATAGGAATGGGGTAGGGATAATTCCCACAGTGATATACCAAATCAGTGCGATTAGGTTGTCCCATTGAACCTAGTTCTTGGAATCTCCAGTCAGCGTAGGTTGAGTTTTCCTTCAAACAAATTTATTATATAGGCTTGAGCCTCATTCTCCTTGACATTTTCGCAACTAACTCTCTGTTTAATCCTTTGGTTAGCGGATCCGCTATATTATCCTTTGACTTTACATAGTCAACAGAGATAACTTCAGTTGAGAGTAGTTGTTTAATGGTATTGTGTCTACGACGTATATGCCTAGACTTACCATTATACATTTTATTTTGTGACCTTCCAATCGCAGATTGGCTATCACAATGTATGCATATAGTCGTCACTGGTTTTTCTCATTCTGAAACATCTTATAAGAAGTGAAGCAGCTATTCAGCCTCTTCAGCACACTTGTCAAGAGCTATAAACTCAGATTTCATAGTGGATTTAGCTATTACGGTTTGTTTAGAATATTTCCACGCAATTGCTGTACCTCCTAAAGTTAATACAAATCCACTTGCAAATTTTGAGTCTTTCAAATCAGATATCCAATTCGCATAACTGTATCCTTCAATAACAGCAGGATATCTGATATAGTGCAGCCCATGATCACGAGTGTACGTTAAGTATCTTAGCAATCTGATAATTGCTTTCCAGTGTTCAACTCCTGGATTGCTCGTGAATCTATTCAATTTGCTCACTGCATAAGCTATGTCTTGTTTTGTACAACTCATTAAGTACATCAGACTTCTAATGACTCGAGAGTATTCTAATTGAAACATACTCTCACCTCGATTCTTTGATAGATTTTGACTAGTATCTATCGGGGTTCTAGCCAATGCAGAGTCATCTTTATTGAATTTCTCAAGTATTTTGTCAATATAAAGTGACTGATTTAGAACTAGCCCTTCTGATGTTCTATGAATTTTAATTCAAAGGATTACATCGCCTAAGCCCAAATCTTTCATGTCAAATCTTGAGTTCAATGACTTCTTGGTTGATTTGATCATCTTATCATTACTACCAATGATAAGTATGTCATCTACGTAAAGTTATAAAATGACATATCCATTTTCAGTGATTTTTATGTATACACATTTGTCACATTCACTGAATTTAAATCCACTTTCTATCATGGCTTTATCAAATTTTTCGTGCCATTGCTTTGGTGATTGTTTTAAGCCATATAGAGACTTCACCAGTTTACAAACCTTGTTTTCTTGCCCAATCACAAAAAATCCTTCAGGTTGTTGCATGTAAATTTCCTCTTCTAAATCTCTATTTAAAAAAGCTGTCTTTACGTCCATTTGGTGTACTTCAAGATTTCGCAAGGCGGCAATCGCGAGTATCACACGAATGGAGGTTATTCTCGATACAAGAGAATATGTGTCAAAGTAATCAAGCCCTTCACGTTGATGGTAACCTTTGATTACCAGTCTGGCTTTATATTTATCTATGGTTCTATATGATTTCATTTTCCTTTTGAAAACCCATTTACAGCCTAGTGGTTTGCTTCCCGGAGGAAGATTTACTAATTCCCATGTATGGTTTTGTAAAATGGATTCCATTTCGGAATTTATAGCCTCTTTCCATAGAGGTCTCTCAGATTAACTCATTGTTTCCTTGAAGCTTTGAGGTTACTTTCCATCATGAAAGTGATAAAATCCAGACCAAAGGATTTCTCAGTCCTAGCTCTCTTGCTACGTCTAGGTTCAATATCTTGATCACGCTCTTGTTCTTTATCAATTGTCTCATATAATCTTTTGGATGAACTTGGTTCTTCCTTAGATTTGCATGGAAACATGTGTTCAAAGAACGAAGCATTTCTTGATTCCATTATCGTATTCTTGTGAATAACAGGTATTTGAGATTCATGTACAAGAAAACGATACGCGCTACTGTTTTGAGCATATCCAATGAAAATGCAATCAACAGTTTTGGTCTTATCTTTACTTTCTTTGGAGTGGGTACTGCTACCTTGGCAAGACACCCCCACACTCGCAAGTATTGGTAGGAAGGACTTCTACCTTTCCATAACTCGTATGGACTTTTATCTTGCTTCTTTCGGGGCACCTTACGTAAAAGGTAATTTGCTGTTAGAACAGCTTCCCCCCACATATGTTCTGTAGTAAACTAGAACTTAATAATAACGCATTCATCATTTCTTTCAATGTGCGATTCTTTCTCTCTACAATGCCATTTTGCCGAGGTGAATAAGGTACAGTTCTTTCGTACTTGATACCGTATTAAGCACAAAACTCAGTAAATGATGATTCATATTCACCTATACGATCACTTCTTAGCACCTTAATTTTCTTGCTAAGTTGGTTTTCAACTTCACTTTTGTAGTTGACAAAATTTTCAATTGCTTCATCCGAACTTTTAAGAAGATACACAAAACAAAACTTTGTGCTAGCGTCAACAAAGTTTTGTTTGTATTTATTTCCACCACTTATTTGCACACTTTTTAATTCACATATATCACCGTGAATTAGATCAAGTGATTCATTATTTCTTTTTGTTGGAAGGAGAAAATTTCTCCTTTTCGAGCTTTGGCCATGCTCGAAAATATTTGCCTTGGCAGCAACTGGAGAAAACAACTGTCTTTCAAACTCTTTTTGTCTTCCTCAATACGAAGTCAAACAATGAGTTCTTTAACATTCATCTATTTTCTTTTGTATTTTCAAATAGATTTTGAAATCATTCCAGGCCGGTGGTAGCTTCTCAACAATAGCAACCACTTGGAAAGATTCGTTCAAAGTCATCCCTTCGGCGTGAATCTCGTTAAGAATCACTTGGATTTCTTGAACCTGACTAATCACCATTTTAGAGTCAACCATCTTGTAGTCCAAGAATCGACTAACAATAAATTTCTTGGCCTCGACATCCTCGGTTTTGTATCTCCGATCTAGAGACTCCCACAATTTCCGAGTCGTCTTTTTTTCACAATACACATTTTATAGCGAATCAACCAAACCATTCATTTTCTACACAAGAAATATGAGTGGTGACATGCATCAATAGCACTAGCTCTCTTCACATCTCCGTCAACCACAGCTGGTTTGGGAGCATCTTCGGTGAGAAACCTTTCTAGATTCAAGACGGTAAGATAGAATAACATCTTCTGTTGGTTTCTTTTGAAATTTGAGCCGTCGAATTTCTTAGGTGTATCAGCATAGCTGGCACATCGACAGCAATGACTTTCATAATCACGGACTAACTTTTGGCACATTCGAGTCATTCAAATTAGTAGCCATGTCATCAACAAATAACATAATGAGTATAACAAAATCTGTTTTAAGATTGTTAGCCAAATTGTTAATAACAAAAATACAGAAGTAGGGAACGAAAGCAATCTCGTAAAGATACAGGCAGAGTGACATCTTCAAGAGCCATTTTTGTCTAATTATACTCAATATATCAATCTATAAATGAAAAGTTTTCAAACCACTGTCGATGAGTAAGTATATCCATGTTTGGCAGAGGGAATTCATCCTTTGGGCATGCCTTGTTGAGGTCTCGGTAGTCGACAATCAAAAACAGCATACAAAAATGAGCATACTATTGAAAGTATGAATATCGTGTATAAAATAACAACAATAAAACAGTAAATCAAACCGAGTCCTGTACGAAGTACAGATTCCTTAAAACATATTTGTCCTCTCCGATCGTGCTTCGAGGATCTCGACGGACAACTGTTTCCCATATATAGATTTATTCAAAAGATATATCATATTTTCATTTATATTTTTAAAAATAAAATTATAAAATCTTTACGCAAATATCCAATATATATAATTATTTTAACAAATTTCTTTATATATCTCTCACTATCTTTGAAACATCCTAAAATTTTATTTAAAATACATGGAACTTTCATTTTACACATTGCCTGAAACTTACACATTTCATAACACTATTTTTACCAATAAATTAAGCAGCATGTTTCAAAAATAAACCTTCAATAACGCTAAGAAAAATCTCAAAATCGTCGTCACAACATATTAAAAATTATAAAAACAATATACTATTTGACAATTCCATCTCAACATAAAATTTTGATTTAACAGCATTGTCTCATCAATAAATTCTATGACCTGGAACATAAGTGCACAAAAGTAAATTGGCTCGGATAAGTGCTCATCACCACAAACCACACATTCTCGTCATCGAACACCACCTCAATCTTTCTCACCTGCATCGATGAAAACTAGCAAAAATAGAGGCCCAACAAGTCTTTCCGAAGATAACAAGTAGCATATATTAAAAATAAGACATGCAATAAAATTTTTCCCTCAAATCCCTTTTGCATATAAAAATAACTCTCGTACACACTTATTTTCAAAATGCTAAAATTAAATCTCGTAAATTACCCAAAACTTTAGCCTCAAATATAAACACATTATCATCAACATAAACAGTCAACTTTTCCTTAATTGCAATCCTTCAATTATTTTATGAAAGAAAGCTCAGAAACTTCCTCCATTCAACTGTCATAGTCGTTCGATCAAACATAGAAAGATTGAAGTTTGGCAAAGTAGCACTGACATGAAGACCAACACCCAAAGCCCGTAAGTTTGTCAGAGCAGAACATACCAGAAACCCAACACTCCAAGTCCGTAATCAGTCATAACTTTTCAGCCATAACTTCACCACATATAGAAAAAAATATTTAAATTATTTCACAAATCATAAGCGCATGTGGCTGTCCGAAAATCTCCACTTTCTTAAATTTTTTCCTTAAATGTTTCTGAAATTTCTTTAAAAAAATTTGCACTTCCAAACAAAAAGGACCCATCGCGAGAACTCGACGCAATAGGGCTCATTGTTTACATCCGAGTTGCCACCCAGGTAGTGTGCGTGCATAACATGCATGCCCACCCACTAGGACAATCACGACCGCGACTACCCAACCCAGATTTCTCCAAACCACGTAGCAACTCTCTTCTCCTCAGCAAGTCATGGCCACCCCTCGGCCAGCACACTGCGTGTTAGAGTAGGTGCTCAGCAAGCCAACTTTTGGCTTGGACTTTATTGACTCTAATGTAAAAACAATCTTTATTTTAATAATATTTTACGGTTTTATCCAATTATGGCATATGTATTATGTGTATACACATGCAAGCTGCGTAGATAAAGTCCTTGAATATATGATAGGTACCATGAGGTCTGCCTCGCAACATAAGATCATGAAACATATTAAGAAGTGTACCATATATTCTAAACAGGTTTGTAATCGAATCAACCGCCTAAAATAAGGATAAAAGTCGCTTGAGATTGATACTAGCATTTGTGATGTAAACGCCATATTTCATTGATAAGAGCATGAAGATATCCATTCATACAGATAAATGATTATATGATGTGTATAGAACAACCCTCGCTCGGACTATCCAAGTGATTCTCATTTATCGAGTGGAATAGTCAACGGTTATGGTTGTACACCTTAGTCCTTTGACCCGAGAAAATGTATGGGCTCTACGTACTAGCATGCACTTTGATTCGTTTACCGATTCCATTGAGGGTCATCAATACGTAGGAGCAAATGCATTGTAGTCGGGGATTCGCAGTTTTCCTAGGGGTGAAGATATCTATGTGATCTGATGAGTTAATATTGAAGGAAAATCTGGCCAGATCAAGAAATGTATTTTAGAGAAAGGTGTTTTCCTAGTTGCACATATTATATCACTATTATTACTTAAAGATAAATCACATCGTTATTGAATTCATATGCAACTCTCGATATACCAATAATTGCAAATTCGATCGGGATATATGAGTTGAAGGTATTGTAATATACGCTAACCATAATTTAAGGTTCTTGCAGGCATTATCAGCGATACCTAGGGGATCATGGGGTGATGCTACTAGACGCTCTTACTATGATTCGATGGGTGCAATCAAAAATGAGTTCTGACATTCTTGATCAATTAGTTGATGAAAAGAATGTGGCTAATTAGGGTATGCCTAGATAAGAATAAATGTTATTATGAATCACATGGAGATGTCAACCTACAATTAGTTGTATCTTTGAACCATTGAAGGTCACACAAGTATCGGACTCTGTGTTACCGTTGATAAAGTCAAAGTTCAAGGAGTTGAATTTGGCGACCACAGTTTGATGGAGACAAACAGAATGCTTATAAAATAGTTTATAATTTGATTTCATAACTGTTGGAACATTTCATGTTTGCAATCTTTATTTTGATGTTAACAAAACTTGTTATTATGTTTTTAATTATTTACCGAGTGTGCAGATGTTGTAACTGATCGAACTGATCAGTTACCGAGCCTAAAATGAAGCTATCGAAGACGTAAACTGAAAAGCCAACTGATTACGCAAACTGAATCAATCCAATTGATATATCAAGAGCAGTTATACTTATTGTCCAGTTGATAGGTGGTTCAGCAGAAGACCCTCAGAAACTCGGCCAGCTGATGAAGTGTTCAACTGATGAAGAGCCCAACTGACCAGTTCAGAACATCAGTTAAGAGCGGACCATTTTGCAGATACGACAAGCTTAATCCAGCTGTGCACAAAGGTACAAAAGCTATTGTACGATCAAGGTACAATAATGATCGTTTCAGCAGCGCTTAAAGCCAAACATTCCAGAATGGATTTCGAGGAAAGAATTCAAAATGCAACGGATACAATCAATGATTCTCACTGTACGATCAGCCACTCGCTTATAAATAGAAGATGAACATCAGTGAAGATAGGGATGATGATACACACATGATATGCACGATATATATATACACAGAGTGTGTTCATCAAAAAGAAGAAGGGCACGCATATTGTATATCAGCTTCAAAGAAGCAATCAGCCCAGTAGATGGAACACTTCAAGTTATATCAGCTTAGTCTAGAAGCTTATTTCTCTCAGTGTGTGAGAACACTTTCTTATAGTGTTCATTGTTCAGTTCTCACTCACTCACACGCACACACCACCACTCAAATACAGTCTTGCACAAAGACATTAAACTTGTGTTTGTAGTCTTTGAAACACAGACGTTAAACAAATGTTGGCTGGGAGGTGATGCCTTCAGTCTAGTCTAGGAGTTCAACTAGGCAGTAGGGTAAGTCTTAAGCTAAGTGAGTTTGTACAAAGTGTTGTATAAATCAAATTCTTCTAGTGGATCCTACCCGAGGTGGTAGTAAGGGTGACGTAGGAGCAGTTGAAGTCTCCGAACATCCATAAACATATCTCGTGTTATTTCTGTTTAACTGCTTGTTTTTGTTCTTAACTGTTTTGATCAGTTCAGCTGATATCAGTTCAATTCTGTCCGTTCAATTCTGTCCATAACTGAACTGATATAAGCTTTAAATGATTTCTCGTATTTCAGTTATTCAGTTGCACATGATATAAAATCGATCAGTTTTCATAACGAAGGATTACTTCAAGTATTTTCCGCTTGGTTCTAAACCAAACTTGATTTAATTCATCGGTGTAAATATTCTTAGAACACGAGCTATTGCAGCTCATTGATTTATTGTGTTGAAAGCACCTCAAAGGTGCCGAGCACACGATCCATCAATAATATAGAAGAAATGGAAGTTAGCTTAATGGCTAATTGAGAAAAGAGAGTGGAACTATATGTTTTGGTGAATGAGTTCACAAAACTTGGAGCTGTCCAATATGGTAAATGAAAATTTTAATCTTCGAAATTTTTCAATTTTCATTGTATGAACAAGATTTGTATCATTGATATATCGGCGCTTACGGATCGTCGATCAGATTATAATAAGTTCAGAATTATTTATTTATTAAATTTTAAATTTACTAATTAATAACAGTACTAACAGTGATGACTACTAATATATACAAATTCTCATAAAATATTCTAGAGTGGTCTAAAATTAATTAACTAATAAGTTAATTAAATAGATTACATAATGGTTATTTAATTTTAATTAATATTTTTAGGCATGATTTAAACGCGCATTTGTAAATAATTTAATGCTTGTATACATTTTATATGGAGATATAAAGATATGTGTAGACAATATTAATATATTATGCATTATCAAAAGTTGATAAATACATGATATTATAATAATATGAGAATTTTATTTAATGAAAATTAAGAGTCCTATAGAGACAAGGATTATGAATCCTGTTGGGAGAAAATATACCATAAGGGGACACAAAACATAAGAGAGTTTTTGCACACAATACAAGCACAAAAAATTCACCAAAATTCTTTATCCTTCCAGCAATAGCTCTCGACCACCTTCATAATTTTGAAGAAAAATTTTGGCCTTGAGTTCTTCCTCTGCCACGTTCCTCCGACGATGCACCGACTCTGGATTTTGGAAATTCGGATGTCACATTCTCAATGTACAAATTGTTTGTGATTACTAGTGTCATCCAAACAAGGAACACAGTGCTGCCCGAACTGTTCGGGTAGTGGGGCGGGGTTCGGGCAGGGCTGCCTTACGAGGACTCCTTTTCAAGAGTCCCCAAGTAGTTTTTCAAAATTTTCAAATTTATGGACCAAAATTAATATTTTGTGAAAATTGATGAAATTGACCCACAAAAATGAATTTTGATTAAATTATAGAATTTTCTCACGAAATGAATAATCATAATTTGATTTTAATTATTTACAGTAAAAAGAAATTTTTACAATAAATTTAATTAATTGAAGTTAAACAAATGAGTTCATTTAACTTATTAGTTATGACGTTTAGTGGTAATTTACAAAATATATTATTTGTAGATAATATGTGATATTATCGAATTAATATAATATTTGATATTATATGGTTAAAGGATAATCGAGAGCCATTGCCAATTTTCTAGGTGTATGTCAGGATATTTTTATGTTGTATTTTTAATTATTCTTTATTTGAAACTTGGTCTGGTTTATGGCTCATTCCCATCCCTAAATTTATATCTCAACGTGCCATGGAACTTTAATGTAAATATTAGATTTAGTGAGAGATCAAGATTTGAAGATTGTGGGCCTAGATCCTCGAAAAGTGTGTGGTCAAAAATGCGATAACGTAATCCAACTGCATGAAAATATAAGAAAAATGAAAAATGACTAATTAAATTATTTTAATTGCATTAATTATATGTGGTAGGCATGTTTACATGTTTAAAGTAGGGTTTTCTATTAGAATGCATAAATCATTGTTTTCAAGGGTTATACGAAAAGCGACCGAGGAACGGAGACCGGAGACTGTAAAGGAAAAATATTTTTATTAAATGATTATTTTTAATTATTTAATATATGGTATAATTAATATGTAATTTTCGAAAGCGATGTCTTTTGAGGTACTTTTAGATGTCGAGTAGTGTTCTTGTAATCGATTTTTGAAGAAAATAAGGACTTTTTGGAGGCTCGTTAATATTTCAAAAAACTTTTCTAAACGGGATATTTTCTTACAACAAAATGGGCATATTATACTAATTTATTGGGCCTAATTGTCTACCATGGTATTTATATTAAAAACTTGACTGCCCATTATTTCCTCCAAACTCGTGCTTAACTCAAGGAATCCTAGGGTTCTCTCCCTAGCAGCCACACGCACGCACACACACACGTTTAGGGCTCAATTCACGTGATTTTGAAGGAAAAAAGCAGCAAAGATCTTCCCCGTCTCTCATGCAACGTTCCTTCGCGTCTAGACTCGAATTTTCGTTCATGAATCATGCAAAGGCATGTCTTATTACTTCTTTTTATCATTTTTCATACCATACTATGTGTGAATATATTCGTTTGTGTGAAAACTCTAAAAACATCCTGATATTTTCGTTTTTAAGGGTTTAGACATGGAAAAACTTGAGTTTTGTGCATGTTCTTGATGGTTCTTGTAAAAAGGAAGGGGGCTGCCAGGTTAGGGATGGTAGGGACTTGAATTAGGGGTTGTTTAGGAGTCCTAGATGGGGTTGATCAAGGCTGGAAGGAGGCAAGGGAAGGAACGATCAGGTGGTCCACGCATGGCTGGAGAGGCTAGGAAGGGCGGACACACGGCTAGGTCATATTTTAGCTGTTGCTGCGCGCAAGGATGAGGAACCATGCACGTCCTCATGCATGTCTCGCTAGGGCTGATCCAAATGGGTCCTAAGGGGTTCGGATTAGGTCCTAGGATGGTTGGTTAGGGTCTTGTCTCGTTGGTTAGGGGCTAGGATAGAAGGAACGTGGGGCTTGTCGAAGGCTAGGGTTTGTTCGAATAGGGCAGAAAATTCCAGCAGGCTTCTATGCATTTCCGAGGGTTTAAAATGACTTGAATTTGGTTGAAAAGGGGTTTATTAGGTGTTAGCAAACTATGGTTAAAGTTTGGTAAATTTTAGTTAAGTTTTGGATTGATTCTGGTTAAAACCGGGACTTCGGTTCAAGTTTTAATACGAATTACGAATTTAGTCAAGGGGCTTAAGTTACGTCTAAGAAATGTTCATGGTTGTGTTTTAAGGTGTAATGGCAAGTTTGGAAGGATTTGGGTCGAAATTTTAAGGTCTGGGAGTAAAATGGGAAAGTTAGGGTTTCAAGTGAAAAACTATCATTTTACACCTGAAAAATGTTAGGAGCCCTGACAATGTCCTGAATGCTGTAATGAATGTTAAAATGTTTATTTTGAAAGGTTATGGAATTTTATGAAGGAAAACGATAAATGCTAAAAGAGTGTTGCATGCTTGGTTTAAAGAAAATGATATTTATGCATGTATTTATAAAGTGATGGAAATACTGAAAATGTTTTGAATGAAGTGACTTGATTGTGACGGTAAAGAAATGGGGATTCGTGAGGGACAAAGCCCCAGTGGAACCCGTTTACGGGACAAAGCCCCGTGGGAACCCAACACCGAATTTCCGTAGGCCAAGGCCCCGTAACGGAAGAGTGGTTACTGGTGTCCCCGCCAACTATCGGCCAATTCACATAACAGAAAAGTGGTTACTATTGCCTCGCCGCCTGGTACTATGGTTACAGTCGAGATTGATCAATCAATCAAATGATGAAAGGATGGTAACAATTAATGAACTGATTTCGCCCCTAAAGAAAATATATATGTATATGATGAAAGGAAAAGTATACGATGAAAGAAAAGGTTTAAGGTTATGCATGTTCATATTAAAGCTATTTTATTAAAAATATTTTTCACTCTTGAATGTGGATGTATACGTATTATTTGTTACCATGGTTAAGGGTTACTGAGTCATTAGACTCACTAGGTGTGAATGATGCAGGTGGGGATATTTTTGTTAAGACAGGAGGGTTGGATGATTGAATTGGCTGGACTGATGGTGCACTGACATGAGGACCTTGCTAGTTTTTCCGCACAATTATGCTTTTGCAGTACTTTAAAGATTTTGATGAATGTTATGCATAGGAGCGGTTTGATAGGATTTATGACATTCATGTTACTTTTGAAAAATGCTAGCATAGGTTTGGTTTTACGTTTACGATTTTACGATTTTTACTGCAGTTACTGAGTTTTGAGTAAAATAGATGATGAGTTTATTTTAATGTTGCAAAAAGTGTCCATATATATGTTTGTGTGTGTGTGTGTTTTGGCCTAATGATTTTTTTTTAAAAAAAATTTCTAGTATGTTTTAAAGAAAAATGAGTTAGAGACGTTTTAGTTGGTATCAGAGCAACGTTCTTTTAAAAGATTGTGCCACCGCCAGTTCCAGAAAGCTCAGTCGTCAAGCCTCAAGTCTGTAAGTTTAAATGCTTTAAATGATTTTAATGATGCCACCTGCATGTTTATATGATTTATATGCTTAAGTTACATGTTTATATGCTTTTGAAAGTTAATTGACATTTATGTTTAAGTTGATCGATAAATGGTTCTCATAAGCTAAATGGTTAGATGCTTAGATTTAATTACATGTTGGTTACGTTTAGAATTTGGAATACGTTCAGATATAATGTCTCCTAGACGTGCACCTAGTACTGATAGACAGGTTGATACTCATGAGGGTCGTCAAGAGAATGCACCCCCACCTCCTAATGGGGATGCTGCTACTAGATTGCTGGAGGGTATGACACGCTTCTTTGAGCAGCAGGCACAACAGGCTCTGAGGCCACAACATGATATGTATGATCAGTTCAGGAGGCTGGGCCCGAAGGTGTTTTCAGGTACCACCGACCCATTTGTTATTGAGGGCTAGATAATATCTCTTGAGGTGCATTTCCGATATCTGAATATGGAGGATGCTCATTGAGTCAGGTGTTCTACTTATATGCTACAGGATGATGCTTCTCTTTGGTGCGAAGGAGCTGAGCAGGGTGTCAATCTTGCCACCCTTACTTGGGTGCGATTCGAGGACATTTTCTACGAGAAGTATTTCTATAACGTCCCAAAAATTTGAAGGTCCACGTGAACCACATGCATTCAAGTTATCAAATTTTTTATTTATTTTAATTAATTTATTTTTAATGCATTGAATGCATGATTTTAACATGAATATGTATGTTTAATTCTTGGTTCATTAAGATTACATGATACAAGGCTTTTGGCAGTATTTCAAGCTCGAACGAGGAACGAAGACCGGGGACAATTAAGGGAAATTTTTTTTATTAAATAATTATTTTAATTATTTAATATATGGTGTAATTAAGTGAGATTTTTGTAGTTGGGCCTTGGTGGGATATTTTTACTCGCCGAGTCATATTTTAAATCGATACGCAAAATTTAGCAAGTCGAGGAACTTTTGAGGGTTCGGGAAATATTTTCAAAAATGTACCTAAAAGAAATATTTTGGATGGTTTTTGCACGATATTGTATAGATATAACGTTTTGCATTGAAGTACTCGAATTCTACACGAAAACATGCATGATTATTGACTTGAAACTCATGTTTTATGTGTTTTTGAAGGGGGCTGCTAAGGCTTGGATGTGCAAGGGACGAAATACATCATGTTTAGAAGGGGATTAAGTGTCGAGTTCAGATCTAGAGCTACGGCTTAGGGGGCGATCGGATCTTGTGTTCCTTGGGTTGTAGTGGCCGATCGTGTGAAAAAAAAAGGGCACGGCTGCGTAGGGCTGAACCAGGCCATGGTGCAGACCTTTATGGGTCCAAGCAGTGGTCTAGGGAGGCCAAAGCATGGCTGGTCATGAACCGAGGGCAGATCGGGAGGGCTTGTTTCGAAGGGGGCTCGCGTAGGGTTGTTTGTAAGGAACCATGCACATACGCGTGCATGAGGCTGTAGGCGTGGGTTGTTCGGTCCAGGAGAGATTCCACGGCTTGATCTTGGTCCTAGGAAGTGTTGGTTCGAGGCTGGTCCAAGCCGGTTAGGCGTAGGGTTGAAGATTTGGTTCAATGGTGCAACTAGTGTTAGGGCTTATGGGTGCAGGAAATTTCCAGCAGGTAGCAGTGAGCTTTAAGGGATTCAAAATGGCTGGAATTGGGTTGTTTAGGGGCTGGTATGGTGTGAATAAGTTGTGGTTAAAATTTGGAAAAGTTTGGTCAAGTTTCAGGTTGATTCAGGTTAATACCGGGACCCCGATCCAAGTTTTAAAACGAATCGTATAAATTTTGAATGGGCTCGAGTTTACGTCTAGAAAATGATTATAATTATGTTTTGAGGTGTTTTTAGGAGTCTGGTTGGCTTCGGGTCGAAATTTTGAGGCCCAGGGGTAAAATGGTCAATTAGGGTTTCCAGGGGTAAAATTGTCATTTTGCACCCGGGTCGAGTTAGCAGTCCTGACAGCGCCTTGATCACAAAATTTCACGTTTTAATGCATATGTTATCATGAACATGACCTTTTATGGAATTATGAAAAATATGTCGCATGCTTGATTTTAAGAAAATTTACGTATATGCATGATTTTTACAAGTGATGAATATGATGACATGTTTTGAAAGATGGGAGTTGGTTGTGACTAATACGAATACGATAATATGATGACATGGAAGGCCAAGGCTCAGTGGATGGGTAATACTGTAGCTGATGTCCTCGTCGCTGGGTACCACGATTATACGTAGATGGATCGATCGAATAGAGCTGATACGAAAGTCACAACTAATGAACGGAATTCAAATAAAGAAAATTGAACACGTATATGTTGATATGATGCGATATGGACACGTTTATGCTTTGACATGTTATTTTTATGCTTGCGCTTTTAAGATCATGAAAGGTATTTTAATTACTGTACTTTTCACTGCTGCATGATATGTATATGTACTTATTATATCGGTTCAGGTGTGTTGAGTCTTTAGACTCATTAGGTGTGATTGGTGCAGGTGATCTTACGGTTGAGGAGGCTGGAGGCGTTGAAGACTGAGTAGGCTGAGCTGGGGTGCACGTGAAAACCCGAGGACCTTGCATTTCTTCCGCATAATATGTTTATGAGACATGGGTTTAAGCAATATGGTTAAATGTTTTTGAATCTTGTTATACGTTGTTGATTCATCAGACTGATGTTATCTGTTTGAGTTTCTCTTTTAAATCAATAGACTAGGAGATTGATTTCATTTTAAGATTTAATTAACTGCTGTTATTTTTATTCAAAGGTTGGATTACCTTTTAAAAGCATGTTTAACTCATTTAAATGTAGTTGTGTGTGTGTATTTTCGATCGTACCTTTTTTAAAAAAAATAAAATAAAAAATATTGCAGTAGAATTTTAAAATGAGTGGACATTTCAATATCACTGCTGAAGTCAGAGGACGCTTGAAGAGGGAGCTTATGAGTCTTCTTCAGGGAGACATATTTGTGGCTGAGTTCATAAAGAAGTTTGATAGGGATTATCACTTCGTGCCCTCATTGCTAGAGATGCTACTGAGAAACTGAGGCATTTCATGGATGGCCTCCGACCCACTATACGCTGTGATGTGATGTTGATGAGACCAGCGGATTATGCAGCTACCACAGCTGTGGTTTCCAAGCTGAACAGGCCTTGAAGGATACTGATTTCAAAATGCAGTGCAAGAGGCAGGAGAATCAGCAGAACTCTCAGCCAAACAAGAGGCAGTTTACAGGACCTCCAAGAGCTCAGGGGCATCAGAAGCCCTAAGGACAGTTGAAGAAACCAGGACAGCAAAAGCCACGTCAGTTTGGAGCCCCAAAATCTGATGAGAAGCCACTGTGCAAAGAGTGCAACGGCCCTCACTATGGCAAGTGCATGTGGGGATCATTCAAGTGCTTCATTTGTAAGGACGAAGTGCACAAAGCCATTGATTACCAAAGAATAAATGAACAACTATTGGGAGAGCTTATGTCATGCATGCTGATGAGGCAGAGGCAGAGGCAGAGCCAGACACGACTTTGATCATTAGTAACCTAGTTCTTAACGTTTTTTTTGTTGCTCTTATTTCATGGAATGTTAATTTGGTTAGTGGAATTGACTGGGATAAAAAGGAACCTAGAAGAAAATAGGTTGCATGCTCTACTTTATTTGGATTTAAAAGATGACATTGAAAATTTTAGAAATTTGGGCATAAAATATAAGTTTTAAGAATGTAAAGGAATGAATTGAATCAATTTAAGAGTTATGGGGCTTAAAAATGAAGAAAACGAAATTATGAGGGTTGCATTGCATAAATTGAAAACTAGAGGGAGTAAAATGAAAAAACCGAGAGCTTAAGGGTTTAAATGCACAAGGTATAGAATTTAGGGGTTAATCTATAATTTTAAGAAGTCCAGGGACTGAAATTGAGGTGACCGAAAGTTCCAAGTGAAAATCTGGAATTTTTGAAAATTCAGGGACTAAATTGAAAAGTTTGAGAATTTCAGGGGCTGTTTGAGAATTCTAGAAAGCAGGGCTGTTTCCGCAAATTTCTGAAATTTTAGGACCAAAATAGTAAATTTAAGAGAAGTTAGGGCATGAATGGATTAAATTCAAAATTTATTTGGGGGCAAAGATGCAATTTTTGAAACTTTAAGGGCCAAAATTGAAAAAATTCTAGAAAATGAGGGCTGGAATGAAATTTTCAAATATTATTTTGGGCAAATTGTGCATTTTCGAGATTTATCAAGGGTAAACTGTGGTAATTTTCGAGAACTTTGGGTGATTAATGATAGAAAATTCTTTAAGTTTTCGACTCGATTAGATTTGATGGTGTATTTGTCGCATGAAGGATATTTATTTAAGGTGTAGCTTCCTATGCATTGCTAGATTCAGGAGCTAGAAACTCATTCATATTCGAGACATATGTCAAGAGACTAAAAATTATACCAGAGGATTTGGATTTAGGCTGCAGAGTTTCTATTCTTTCTGGTGATCAGATGGTTACTACAAGTATAGTAAGGAATCTGGAGCTTTGTTTAATGAAAAATGCGGTTCAGGCAGATCTCATCGTACTCCCGATGCCTGAGTTCGACATCATTCTTGGGATGGATTGGCTATCTTTGAATGGAGCTTCGATAGATTTCCGGCAGAGGTCAGTGTCCATTCGATCGCCCAGCGGGAAAGCTTTTGTCTTTGAGGCAACAAGGAACAAGCCATGTCGCACATTATCTCTTGCATCTGTGCGATGAAACTTATGAGACGACGATGCCAAGTTTTTCTAGCGAGTGTTATTTGAGTACCTGTTCCGGACAGTCAAAATTTAGAAGATGTTGAGGTTGTCAAAGACTTTCCTAGCGTCTTTCCTGATGACATTTCTGGCATTCTACCAGACCTAGATGTGGAATTTTCTATTGAGTTGATGACGGGTACAGTGCCAATTTCTAAGGCACCCTATCGTCTAGCACCAGCCGAGATGAATGAGCTGAAAGATCAAATTTAGAAGTTGCTGGACAAGGGTTTTATTCGCCCGAGTTGTTCTCCGTGCGGCGCAACGGTATTATTTTTGAAGAAGAAGGATGGTAGTATGCGACTCTGCATTGATTGTAGAGAGGTGAACGTAGTCACCATCAAGAATAAGTATCCATTGCCTAGAATCGAGGACTTGTTTGATTAGTTGCAGGGAGCTTCGATTTTTTTGAAGATAGATCTTCGTTCGGGATACCATCAGCCGAAGGTGAAGGAGTCAGATGTTAATGAGATGGTTTTTAGGACTCGATATAGGCACTACGAGTTTATGGTGATGCAATTCGGGTTGATCATTGCGCTAGCGATCTTCATGGATATCATGAATCGTGTATTTCAGTCGTATCTGGATCAATTTATCATAGTCTTTATAAATGATATTATGATTTACTCAAGCAGTAGAGAAGAGCACAGTCAGCACTTGAGAACGGCCCTACAGTTATTGCAAGACAGAAAGTTGTTCGCTAAGTTCAGCAAGTGCGAGTTTTGGCTCGAGAGAGTGGCGTTCTTAGGCCACATTATTTCTAGAGATGGAGTTGAGGTCGATCTCAGCAAGGTCGAGGCAGTTAGAGAGTGTCGAGTACCTAAGAGTGTGACCGAGATCCGCAGTTTCTTGGGTCTAGTGGGCTACAACCGGAAGTTCATTCATTATTTCTCTTCTATTGCGGTACTCTTTATTTGGGGATCAAACTGTCAGGAGAGTTTCGAGAAGCTGAAGCAAGCTTTGACTTCAGCGTCAATTTTATCAATGCCATCACGGCAAAGAGAGTATGTTCTCTATACAGACGCTTCGAAGCTTGGTTTGGGCGCAGTCTTGATGCAAAACGATCAATTGATAGCATATGTGTCTAGACTGTTGAAGGTTCGTGAGAAGAATTATCCAACTCATGACCTCGAGCTTGCAGCAGTAGTATTCGCTTTGAAGGTCTGGAGACATTACTTATAAGGAGAGAAGTGCAAGATTTTCACTGATCATAAAAGCATGAAATAATTCTTTACCTAGAAAGAGTTAAATATGAGGCAGCGAAAATGGTTAGAGCTGGTGAAGGACTACGACTGCGATATTAGCTATCATCCGGGAAAGGCTAATGAGGTCGTTGATGCTTTGAGTAGTAAGACAACAGTTATTACTCACTTCCATTGCAGGTAGAGATTCAGCGATTCGAGCTTGCAGTGTATGCTAGGCGGCGAGGCTCCTAATCTTTTTACTATGTCAGTTCAGTCGAATATGAGGGATAGAATCTGTGAAGATCAGTCTTCTGATGAGCTGTTACAGAAATGGAGATTGAGAGATGAATCTAAGGGTCCGAAGCTATATTCAGAGGAGGATAGCATAGTTCGATATCAAGATCGACTTTGGGTTTCTAGTGGTGATTCACTGAGAGATGTCGTTATGAAGGAAGCCCATAATACTCCGTACTCCATTCATCCTGGAAATACGAAGATGTATAAAGATTTGGAGACATTGTATTGGTGGCCGGGCATGAAACGAGACATCTTGTGTTTTGTGTCCGAGTGACGGATCTCTTATTTGGGTCATCCATGAAAAAATATTACTTTTTATGCTAAGAGTATTACTTTTTATTGTGAATATCGGTAAGGTTGACCCGTCTCACAGATAAAGATTCGTGAGACCGTCTAACAAGAGACATACTCCTCAAATATTCAAGTCAATATAGGAGTTGAGAGATAATAATATACTAGTGCACTGACGCACACAACTAATATACTAGTGCCAAAATGTTATTATAAAAAATAATGCAGAATACATTGCCATTTTAATATATAAATTAAAAAATAAATTAAAAAAGAAGGAAAAATACTCAAGTAAGAATCGGACCCATGACTTGATGCTTAGAGAATAAAGATTCTATCAACTAAGTTATGATGACTTCTTTTAAAATTTTAGCACATTATTAATATATATAATTATTAAAACAGAACATGATGATATCTACAAAATATCACGATATATCTTTAAGATTTAAATAAAGATATGACCATATCATCATCATTTTCCAGGGGTCATTTTTCAAATTTTAAAAATGTGAAAACCATAAGAAAAAGATCATGGAATGCCACGAAGTGGTAAATTATTCGAAGGCATAAAGCCATTATTGAATCCAAACCGAAGCACGTCGTGGAGAGCATATACGAGGACGATCTTAATATACAACAAACGAGATGGATTGAACCAAGAAAAGCCTAAAAAATAGGCGTCATTATATCAAAGATGTATTTGGTTCTTCTTTAATTAAAAAAAAAAACAAATATCAGGAATGGTTTTTATGGACAAAAAATGAGAGGGAAAAAAGCTAAATAATAGACACGAAATGGGTTATTTCCCCTAACTAATCTGAGCAGACAAAGTCAACCCTCCCTTGTTAAATAACGAACTTTCTTTGAGCCTCTAATTCACAACTTTCCCCTATCGTCGTGTTTCTAGTTTCCCTATATTTACAAATTTCAAGAATAATAATTCCATCTATAGCAATGGAAAAATTATCTCTTGGTGAACACAATAACTTCAGCAAAACTTGTCAAATTCCAACCACCCTGCGTTCCTCATCAGTAAATGATGCATCTTTTAGAAAAATATACTCGAGGAAATATAGTATAGGAGAAGACGTTGAATCGTCTAGTCCGGATGATCTTTTTGGAGATATCGATAGATTCACAAACTTACTTCTGGAAATTGATGACAAGTCATCAGGTCCTCCTGAAACTCCTGATTTCGTGGAGACTTTATCGAAGATGATCGAATCGAAACTAGAGGGTGATGATGCCAAAAGAAAAGTACTTGGAGAAGAGATGAGCGAGGACGATATGTTTTTCATGGAAGCTGTGGCGCACATCTCCAAATTGACAAATGCTTTGAGCCATTTTCCACCATATGCCACCTTGAACAGAACCAGCATGGTGTTACAACGTGCCATGACATTCTTGGAAGAGGAATTTCGGGCACTGTTGGAAGATTCCACAAATTGGTTGGATCAGAATCATAATATATACAAAGCCTTGTCGAATCAAGAAGAACATTCGGATCGCTGCATGCTGCCTAGAGAACCTGATTCTGTCGAATCAGATGATTATCTGGCCTATTCACCGCAAGTCATGACGAAAATGAATAAAATTGCGACAACCATGGTTTCCGCGGGGTACGAAACCGAATGTTGCCAAGTTTATTCGATATGTCGAAGAAATGCGATCAGGCAGCAAATGGAAAGGCTTGAATTCGAAAAAATCAATATCAACAATGTGGTAAAAATGCCATGGGAATCGCTCGAGGGCGAGATTTCACGGTGGATCAGGGTCGTGAATTTTTATTCACGAGTCATTTTCCCCAGCGAGAAAAAGCTCGGTGAGTTGGTCTTTTCGGAACATCCGCAGTTCTGGCAAAGCCACTTTAGTAACCTCGCTCGCTCAGTGGTGATTCAGCTACTTGATTTTGCAGAGGCGGTGGCAATGGCGAAACGATCTGCAGAAAAGCTGTTCAAATTCCTTGACTTGTACGAGACGCTGAAGAATCTTATTCTATCTATGGACAGCGATTTATGCTCCACCGATTTGATGGTGGAGATTGCATCGGGAGGTGATAGGGTCGGGGAGGCAGCTGCTAGCATATTCTGCGATCTTGAAAATTCTATCAAGAGCGATGCCGCGAGAACACCAGTTCCTGGTGGCGCCGTGCACCCACTAACGCGTTACGTGATGAACTATCTAAAGTACGCCGGTGAGTACAAAGATACATTGGAGAAAATCTTTCAAAAGCACAAGGGGAATGACATTTGTAGTACGGCAACGTCACAGAATGAAGCTTCGAGCACTAGTACTAGTGAGGCCGCAACGCCGTTTTGTATTCAGGTGGTGAGAGTGATGGAACTTTTGGATGAGAATTTAGAAGCCAAATCGAATCTTTACAGAGACCCTTCACTCCGATACATATTCTTGATGAATAACGGAAGATATATACTGCAAAAAGTAAAGAGTTGTGCCGAAATCCGCCAAGTTATGGGGGATACATGGTGCCGGAGAAGATCAACAGTGGTGAGGCAATATCATAAAAATTATCAAAGAGAGACGTGGAGTAGAGTGCTGCAGTGTTTGAATCAAGAAGGACTGTTGCAAATGAATGGTGGCAAAGTAAACAAAGCTGCGATGAAGGAGAGGATGAAGACATTTAGTACAATATTTGAAGAAATACACAGAACACAGAGCAGTTGGATGGTCAGTGATGAGCAGCTTCAATCGGAGCTTAGGGTGTCCATATCTGCGGTCGTCATACCGGCTTACCGATCCTTCGTTGGCCGGTTCCGGCAATGTTTGGACAATGGAAAACAAGCTGATAAGTACATAAAGTACCAGCCTGAGGATATCGAAGCATTACTTGAAGATCTCTTCGAGGGTAATACTACTTCAATGTCGTCTAGGAGGAGACCCTAATATTCATAGTTTAATTTTATTTTATAGTTAGTTAACTAAATGTCGATCCACACCTTTTACATTTTTTAGGAATACTGGAAAGCAACACCTGCACGTATTTTATCGGATTTATCAAAATTATCTCTAAGTTTTCCAATATATTAATGTAAATGTGAGATTAGTTTTGTCCCTTTAAAACACTTTTAATTTTTTTTTAACCAAAGAACTTATAATTTTTTATATAGACTTTGAGCCATAAACAATGTAAATATAAATATATATGTTTACTTGTAATTCAGTATATAATGTCACCTAGCTACTTTTTCAAGTCTATTTATACAAAAATAAAAATAAAAACTCATTAAATAAAGATAAGCCACTTCATTATCGTAATGGGGGAATCTAACTTCGATTAGTACAAAATGCCAAAAGGGAGAATATCGCAAGGAACACAACCAAAGAAAACCTCCATTTCAACTAAGAAGTAAAGCAAGTGCGACGTAAAATTTGATTTGCTGGTTAACAAAGTAAATCATATAAAAATATTTGTCCACAGTGAAACTTATGTCGGGATATGTTTTATCGCACTCAAAGTGCAGCAGAAGTTTTAACTTTCTAGTTTCGACGCTCGAAACATTTTTCGGGTGTCGTATGTTATTTAAAAATCTATAGGGTGTTTTGCTTGTATATATGTGCATAAATTACGCTGAACAACAAATCAGACTGGGGTTAACGGAGATGACTCTTCTTGTATCTTCATTCAAACGGATCTCCGCTCTTTTGATCGTCAAATTGGGTCTACGATCGGATACTTTGTTCCTTGTTTGGATTTCATTCGTAATCGCAAACAAACTTACATTGAGACTGGATAGTCCGTATTTTCAAAATCCGGAGGCGGTGCGACGTCAGCGGGACGAGGCTGTGGAAGGCAAAGCTTGGCCGAAATTTTTATTTAAAAATATTCAAGTGGCCGTGAGTTGTACTTGGAAGGGGAGGAAGAATTTTGGTGAACTTTTTGTTCTTGTATTGTGTGCAAAAACTCTCTAATTTCATATGACCATCTATGAAATATTTAGAGAGATTGATTTCTAATCACATTAGGAGTCCTTTTCTCATCATTATTCATAATCCTATTATCACCAGGCTCTTAATTTTCATTAAACAAAATTCACATATTATTATTTTATCATGTATTTATCAGTTTTTGATAATGCGTGATATATTAATGTTATATGCCCGTCTTTATATCTCCATATAAAATATATATATCAAAATTAATATATTTACACATGCACGTTTGATACTTGCATAGTTATATTAATTAAATTAAATAATCATTATTTAGTTTATTTAATTAAATTATTAGTTCATTAATTTTAGCCATTTCTAGAATTGATTTTATGAGAATTTGTACATATTAGTAATCACCACTACTAATATAATTATTTAACCAGCAAATTCCAAATTTACTAAATAAATAATTTTGAACTCATTATAACTCTGATCGACGTTCTGACAGCGCCGATGTGTCAATGATACAAGTCTTGTTCATATAATGAAAGCTGAACATTTCGAAGTTCAAAATTTTCACTGTCAAGAGACTCTTTGCACTACTAACTCATCATATCACATATGATATATTCACTAGTAGTGAATATCCGACTGCAATGTATTTGCTCATACGTATTTCGAAACTACACCCAACCTCGTCACCTGATGGTCCTCAATGAAATCGATAAACGGATCAAAGTACATGCTAGTACTTAGAGTGAAACGTCAACTACTATACTAAATTTTTTTTTGGTAATTTCCATCTCATCAGCCGAAACCTTACATGTATATAAATATATTTTTAAAGTAATTTTGTATCATTTAAAATAAATCAACCAACTATTATTTGAAAATTCAAAAAAACTCAATTAAAAAAAAACGTAAAATCGTAAATCGTCAACCATACCTAAATTTAACATTTTACCAAAATAAAGCATAACTCTTAAATCTCTCAAATCCATCAAAAGCAACATAAGTCATTAAAATATTTAAAGTAAAGTAAATCATAAACTTAGTTTAATAGCGGAAAACTAGCGCTTGGTCCTCGGGTTGTGTACACCTTCAGTCCATCAAGATCAACCATCAAGTCCCTCATTAACATCAACATCATGCTCACCTACATCGATCACACCTAGTGAGTCTATTGACTCAGAAAACTTTAACCATGATAACAAGTAATACATATACAATCACATGCAGTAGTGAAAATATTTTTACTTAAAATATCTTTTCATGAATATGCATAAACTTGAACATTTTTCCTTTCATCGTATCATATCATATTTCTTTTCATCATATACGTGTACGTTTTCCTTTTATCGAATTCGGATCGTTAATTGTGACTTTCTCATGACACATGACTCAAAAAGTGGGCAGTGCCCTCGAAAAGGCAAGAGGTTGGGCGAAAGCGCCTCCCCAGAACGTAAACGAACAGGGATCGGTGGTCTGTCTGAGTTTCGAGTACCCATATTCGGCATTCTACTTTCTCCAGGTCCGAAAGGCGGATCTCCCCTCCTTTTTCGAAAGAGAAGACTTCCCCCTTTGGGGATAATATCCGGAGAGAAGCAGCAGCTTATCGGGAGTGCTCCTCACCTGAGGTTCACTCCCTTGCCTTCTTTTCTCTCTTTCTATGAGCTTCACCCCTCGAATGTCCCTCCCCCTCATGCTTTTTGTGCTCACAGGGGAGCTCCTCGGAGGGGTTAGCTCATAGGCGAGAGGATTCGCTCCTGCCTTCCGACTAGGAAGTCAGTCGCTGCATAGAGCTACTTCATTAAATCCTCAATGTCTCCTACAGGTACCCAGGAGGTGAATTGGAAGCTGAAGAGGCAGCCCTCCTGCGTCCGTGGTCCGGGGCTAGTATGTACTTAAAATATCTTTTCATGAATATGCATAAACTTAAACATTTTTCCTTTCATCGTATCATATCATATTTCTTTTCATCATATACGTGTACGTTTTCCTTTTATCGAATTCGGATCGTTAATTGTGACTTTCGTATCAGATGAAGGTCGATGGATCCATCTACGTGTAACCATAGTACTAGGCGGCGGGGACATCAGCGACACTCTCACCCGTCAACTTTTAACATCGGTCTTACATATCATCGTATCATCATAATCATCGTATTAGTCACAATCACTTCAACTCCTTCACCTTTTCATATTTCCATCACTTATAAAATTTCAAGCATATATAAATCATTTTTCTTTTAAACCAAGTATGCAACGTGTCTTTTAGCATTAACGTCTCATCATATAATTTCATAAACATTTAGAATAAGCATATTAACATTATTTCCAGCATTCAGGGCACTGCCAGGACGTCTAACGTTTTTCAGGAGTAAAATGATCGTTTTACCCTTGGACTTAGAATTTCTCGATTTTGACTTTTTCTTACTTTCATTGATTCTAGACCATCCCAAATAATTATTTAAGCTTAAATTAAATTTCTAATATTTTTATTTAGCTTAAATTCAAGGATTTCGAAGCGTTTTGATACTCGGATTAATTCAAACTTTAATATTTTCTTCCCAAACTATAATCATAGACTTTTTATACCTAAACCACCCTCTTGAACCACGAATCGACCCTCGTGGACCATGGTTCGACCCTTTCCCTAGCCCAAGTTCGAACCTACTAGTTTCCTTTGAGCCATTCTCGTTTTTTTCTCTAACCACACCCGAGAAACCTCGAACCATCCCATGACCACACCAACTAGGGATCCTACTGACTAGCCCTAACCCCTTTAACCAGCCCCTAGCCCACGCCATAGTTCCAGCATGAGCCGCGGCCGAGACTTGTACTCTACGACTCCTAACTCAACGAGGACTCTTCGCCTGAGCCCGAACCCTCATGACCCTCACTGAACCACCCTCAGACCTAGTCTGGACCCCCTGGCCAGTCCGTGACTCTCTCCGCACAGCTGCTGCCCTTGGTTGCATGGGAAGAGTCCTATCTCGCATGGACTCTTCCCTAGCCGCTGCGCGTGAGTCCTAGCCATGATAGGACTCTTCTTCAAACCTAACCACATCCATCCAGAGCCCTGGTCAAGCCCTGGACGAGCCGCACGTGTTGTTCCCTCCTAGCCGGAACCCTAGTGCACCAAACATGCAATTTTCGTTCAAGCCTTCTCCCATACGTGTGCAGCCTTGGTCTTGGCATATAAGGACCCTTAACATATTGGAAAAATGTCCTTCCAAGTTACCCTACCATAGCAGCCCCTTTGTGCATTATTAAAACAAGTTTGAAACCACAAAATCATGAGTTATATGCATGGGTATCCATATAAAACGAAAATGCATCAAGTTTATCATGTTTTTGCATGCAAACATCTATCAAGCATATATTATGGGAATAAGGATGAGAAAAAGGATTAAGACGTGTCTTTGCGTTTATTACGCACGAAAACGAGTTGGCGATGCGAAAAACGGTGACGTAGAAAACCCTAGGCTGAATTCTTCCTCAAAACCGTGGCCCTTCTTTATACAATTCTCGTGTGTTTGTGTGTGTGTTTGATGAAGTAGGAGTCCTTGTGTGTGTTGTGTGATGTGTGCTGTGTTTGTGGGGTTTTGGGGTAGGGTTTGGGGCTTTTATTTTTTATATAAAACTCCTAATATAAGTTTAGGCCCATTAACATGGTGTATTAGGTCTATTAAGCTCATTAAATAATAATTAAAATATTTTGTTTAGGAAAGTTTGTGAAATTAATAGCCGAGTTCTCAAAAAGCCCTTATTTTCGTCGAAAATCAAATACCATTTAAAAATACGACTCGGCACCCCATTTTAAAAAATACCATATAACATATACCATATTTTAAATAATTAAAAGTAATCGTTTAATAAAAATATTTTCTACTTTTCAGCCATCGGTTTCCGTTCCTCGATCGCGTCTCGAATAACCTTTAAAACACAGTTTTATGCATTCGTGTCAAAAATGTGCATTTTAAACATGTTAAGCATGTACCCTATATTTAATTCATGCAATTAAAACCCTTTAATTAGTCATTTTCCATTTTCACTAGATTTGCATGCAGTTAGGTTACGTTATCATATTTTTAGACCTTACATAGAGCCTCTACATTATCACGAGTCAAAAGACTAATGGAGTACGACCATAACCGAAGACCATTCCACTCGATAAGTGAGAACCACTTGGACAGTCTGAGAGAGGGTTGCTCAATGAATCATCAAATTATCACTCATTTGTATGAATGGACATCTTCATGTCCTTACCAATTAAATATGGCGTTTACATCACAGATGTTAATCTCGAGCTCAAGCGACCTTTATCCTTATTTTAGGCGGCTGATTCGACTAGGAACCGGTTTAGAATATATGGTACACTTTCTAATGAGTTTCATGATTTTACGTTGCGAAGCAGATCTCATGGTACCTATTATATATTCAAGGAGTTTATATATGCAGCTTGCATGGGTAAACAAATAAAGTAAATGTCATAATTGAATAAAACCATAAAATATTACTAAAATAAAGATCGTTTTTACATTAGAGTCAATAAAGTCCAAACTATAAGTTAGTTCGTTGGGCACCTACTCTAACAATCTCCCACTTTCCGTATAGCCAAATACCCATAGATCTTAGATCCATTACTTCAAGATGCTTCTCAAACAATGGTCATGGCAAGGACTTCATCAGTGGATCAACAACGTTGTCTGCAGAGGTGACTCTCTCTACCGATATGTCTCATCTTCCCACAATCTCCCGGATTATGTGGAACTTCCTCAATATATGTTTGGACTGCTGATGAGACCTCGGTTCCTTTGATTTCCAACAGCACCGGTGTTGTCACAGTAGACCAGGAATGGATCAGCTGTTTGAGAAATGAAACCAACTCTTGAACGAAATTTCTCATCCAAACTCTCTCCTTTGTTGCAGCCGATGCAGCTATGTATTCGGCCTCAATGGTTGAATCCAATGTGTTGTCTTTCTTGGAACTCTTCTAAGAGACAACACTACCATTGAGTTTGAATACAAATCTAGATGTTGATTTCGAGTAATCCACATCTGATTGGATTGGAAGCTATAATCAGTATAGCATTCACATTTTAATGGGTGGTGGGTTCTACTATTTTGTATTGGGTGGTTTCTGAATCTCTTCGAGTTCTATCATCCCGTATTTTCTATCTAATAGAAATTCCTTCTCTAATAAAGTGACATTTATTGAAACAAACACATTTACTTTATTGGGATCATAGAAATAATATCTCCCACTGTCTACTTCACATAAGCAGACATCCTCATATTTTTAAGAAAGAATATTTAGGTTGCTTTCCCGTCCATATCTCATATGAATTTTCATCAACTACCTTTTTATGGACTTGGTTCAACAACTTTTCTGTTGTTTCAAGTGGAAATTTCCCAAAAACATGGCAAAAATTCAGTGAAACTCATCGTAGATCGAACCATGTCCATCAATGTTCGATTACGACATTCTGACACACCATTCAACTAAGGTGTGCAGGGGCATTCCACTGTGAGACAATCTCAATCTTTTTAAGGTAGTCTTCAAACTCAGTATTTAAGTATTCTCCACCTCGATCTGATCCAAGTGTTTTGATAATTTTTCTTAATTGTTTCTCTACTTCTGCTCTGAACTCTTTGAACATTTCAAAGGATTCAGACTTTTATTTTATTATATAAACATACTCATACCTCGAATGATCATCAGTAAAAGTAGTGAAGTATGATATGCCATATTTGGTACTAACAATTAGCGGGCCACACACATCTGTATGGATCAAATCCAACAGATCATGTGCACGTTCTAATTTACTAGGAAAGGGGCTTTGGTCATCTTTTCTTTCAGACAGGACTCACATGTCTCTAGAGAGTTTATGTCTGACAAGTCAAACATGCCCTCTCCCACTAGCTTGTGTATCCATCTTTTGGAAATATGTACCAGCATAGCATGCCACAAGTGTGATTAATTCAGACTATCTCGTTTTCTTTTGTTTTTCGTTGTTGTTATCATGTTTACTTCGACATAGTTGTTTGGAATATCTTTTATTTTTAACTTATAGAGATCGTTTTGTATTTTACATGTTCTAATCAAACATTCATTCTTGTAAATATTGCAAACACCTTTCCTAAATAAACAAGAAAATCCATCTTTATCAAGCATAGAAACGGAAATAATGTTTTTAACCAAATCTGGAAAAATAAAACATCTCTAAAAAACAATTTAAAATTATTGTTTAATTTTAAATAGACATCTCATATGGCATTTGCAGCAATTCTTGCTCTATTGTCTATTCTCAGGAAGGTCTCACCTTCTCTTAACCTTCTAATTCTTGTTGTCGCCTGCAAATCATTGCTTTATGAGATCCACATACGGTATCTAATACCCAAGAAGTTGAATTAATTGATATATTTATTTCAATATAAAACATACCATTTTCAGAACTCTTCTAGGCAAGATACTCCTTGCAATTGTGCTTCTAGTGACTTCTTGCAGTGGAAGCAAACGTCCTCTACTTTTCCAGGCTCTTCGGGCCCTTTAACAGCATTTGTAGCCTGCTTCTTACCGGGTTTGTTTTTCTTTGAAGAAGAAGAAAGTTTATTTCTCTTCCCTTTCGGCCCTTTCTTTGTCCTTAGACGAAGAGTCCACGAAGAAAACATGTTTTTCCTTCTTGGTGGTTTTATAACTAGTCAGTATGTTGACCAACTTTTCAAAGCTGGCCTTCAACTTGTTCATGTTGAATTTCACCACAAACCCATCAAACAATGATGGCAGTGATAGCAGTAAAATGTCTGTGGATAATTCACTGGGGATAACAAGGTCCAAGGTCACTAACTTTTCAATGAGCCCAATCATCCTCACGCCATGCTCATGGATCGAGCCCCTTCTTGCAAACGTGATGTCATGATTTTCTTGACAGTAGCGTGCCTCAGTGGATGTGTTTTTTCACCATACAACTCTTGCATGTGGCTGTAAATGTCAGCAGCATTCAGAGCTTCCTCAAAACGCCTCTGCAACTCGTTTGACATAGAAGCTAGCATATAGCTCTTAGCTTGAAGATCATGGTCCTGCCATTTATCAAGCTTGGCCAATTCCTCAGTGGGATAGAGAGCAACTTATTTTGGAGGAGCTTTCTTGAGCAAATATGCTATCTTTTCAGAATTTAAAATTTTAAATGTCTTAACCAGACATGACAGTTATGTCTGGTTAACTTGTTTTGATCGAGAATAACATATTATGGATTTCATGAAGACATTTCAGTTATACTAAAATTGAAATATAATAAACGTTGCTGACTATTTTAAAATATTTTGTAAGACATAAAATATAGACTTTTGATTTCATGAATTGCCTCCTAATACTTTGACATTTTCACCGTCCTCTGATGAAAACGGGAAATCCAATTTCCTTAGTGAGTACGTAAGGCCCAATATCTAAATCATGATCCTGAATAATATCATCCAATCACAATTTCCAAAAGGTAGAGCTCAATTGCAACTCCTTGCAAACCTTACGTAACTCTGTCTCACGTTTGAGGAGGACCCGATAATATTATCCCATTTTCTTCACTTGTCGAACTCATTTGAACTATTCAAAGATTTGAGACTTGTAATTCATCAAATACACATACTTACACATCGAGAAGTCATCAGTAAAGGTAATGAATTAAGAATGCTCATGTTTCGTGCTATCAGTTAGCAGAGCACCAAAATTTGTAGGAATCAAATCCAATAGATTATGTGCATGTTCTACTTTCCCTAGGAAAGAGGCTTTGATCATTTTTTTCAGGCACGAATCACATTTATCAAGTTAGTTTGTGTCCAACAAGTCAAACATGTCCTCTTCCACTAACTTGTGCATTATTTTTTGGAAAATATGTGTTACCCTAGCATGCCACAAGTATGTTTGATTTAGACTATCTTGTTTTCTTTTATTTGTTATTGAAATCGCGTTAACTTGAACATTGTTATGCTGAATATCTTTTATTTTTAAGTTGTAAATATCGTTTTTTAATTCGCATGCTCCAATTAAACATTCATTTTTATAAATATTGCAAACACTTTTAACAAAAGAACAAACAAATCCATCTTTATCAAGTATATAAATGGTAACCAAATCTAGAACATATAAAACATCTCTAAAAAATAAATTAAAATCATTTTTAAATATTAAATGAACATCTTATATGGCCTTCGCAAAACCCTTTCTTCATGGCCCATCCTTAGGAGGGCCTCACCATCCCTTAGACTCCTACTTCTTTTCATCACCCGCAAATCGTTGCATAGATGAGAACCACATTTAGTATCTAAGCCAACAAGTTGAGTTAATCGAGATATTTATTTCAAAACAAAACATATACTTGCCAGAACTCTTCTGTTCTAGGTATTCCTTACAGTTGTGCCTCTAATGTCCAGGCTTTTTGTTGTGGAAGCAAATGTCTTCTGAATTATCGGGCTTTGTGAGTCCTTTAGCAATATTTGGATCTTGTTTCTTGTCATGTTTGTTTTTCTTGGAAGTGGCTGAACGCTTCTTTTCCTTCCCTTGTGGGATTTTATTTGTCCCAGACAAGGAGACCACTATGAAAACGAGCTTTTTTTTTTTAATGGTGGCTTCATATGTGGTAAGAATATTGACTAGCTCTTCAAGGCTAGCCTCTTGATTGTTCATATTAAAGTTCAACACAAACCCATCAAACGTGGATGACATTGACAGTAGCACTATGTATGTGGAAAACTAGTTATGGGCGACCATGTCCAAGCCGATTAGCTTTTCAATGAGCTCGATCATCCTAACATCATGCTCATGGACTTAGGCCCATCTCGCATAGTGTATTCATGAGATCCTCTACAGCAACGTGCCTCAATGTACGTATCTACACCATACAACTCTTACACGTGTCTCTAAATGTCAGCAGCATTTGCAGCCGCCCCACATCGCCTCTGCAGCTCGTTTGAAATAGAAGCTATCATATAACTCTTAACTTGCAAGTCATGGTCCGATCATTTGTCAAGTTTAGCCAATTTCTTATCAAGGGCATTGACAGATGCCTCTTTCGGAGGATTCTTAGTGAGAACATATGTTATTTTCTCTGAGTTTCAAATAATTTTAAAATTCCTTAGACAGTCATGAAATTTTGGTCTGGTTAGCTTGTTTTGATCGATTATAACAGATAAAAGATTTCACGACATCGTAAATATATTGAAATGAGAAACACATTAGAGATTACTGGCTATTTTATAATATTTTATAAGACATAAAATATGAAATTTTGTTTTATGAATTACCTTTCACTATTTTGACATTTTTACCACCATCTAATAAAAACAGGGAATTATATTTTCTTATTGAGTAAGCAAAGACCAGTTTCTAAATTTTAATTCAAAATAATATCAGTAAATAATAGTTTATAAAATGTAGAGACCAATCCCAATCTATTACAACCCCCACACATAATTTGCCTCACTTTTGATTATGACCCAATAATATGACATCATTTCTCTTCATGTGCCGAGAACGACAGATACAACTCTTGTTATTATAATAAGAATAACGCATATATTGATTATTTATAACATATCATATATATTTTAAATAATAAATGATGGTTGACAGCCAATAGTTATTTGATTTGTGAGAGCCATACACAGATTCGAGTACAAAATTTAGATAAATGCAGGGATGCAAATGCAATATTACATAAGTTTCCAATATTTTACTTGTATCTAATATTCAAAATCTTTATGGTTTAGGCCTAGCATCTTCAAATCTTTATATTCTATGAAATCTAATATTTACATTAAATTTTCATGTCACATTGAGATATTAATTTAAAAAATGGGAACGGGCTACAAATATGGCCAATTTAATAATTATCAAATGATTAAAATATCAACAATATAAAATATTATAACATACACATAACAAGTTGATTATGGATCTCGATCATCCTTTTACCATATAATATCACATATTATATAACAACATATAATATCATATATTATCAACATAATATCATAAATTATCTTTAAATCATGCATCTTGTAAATTCGTCACTAACTGCCATACTATTAATAAATAAATTAATTAAATATACACTTTTATTTATTTATCCAATAAATTTATTAATAATTAAAATTTTTGTAAAATATTTTTACCATAAATAATAAAATTATATTTTAATTATTTATTTTATAAGAAAATTCTATGATTTTATCAAGATTAATTTTTAGGTTAAAATTGAACAATTTTCATAAAATATCAATTTTGTCCATAATTTTGGAAAAATATAAAAATCTTACTTGGGTAATGAATGTTTTCAAGTCTAAAGAACAGAACTGCCCGAGACCATCTAGAGCAGCCCGTCTGTGCCCTGCCTACGGATTATCCCTCTCAGGTAGGACTGTACGCTAGCAACTCGAAAACGCAGATTTTTTAAAAAAAAACCGTTATGGGTAGTCTTTGCTGCCCAGATCCATAGGGGTTGCCACTTGCACTACTCGGAATTGTTACGAGAAGCAGCGCAAAATAATTTTTTTCTTTTTGAAAATTTGATTTTACGGGGGCGCTGCAATTTTCTAGAATTTCTTAAGCGGCTAGAAACAATTAACTCAATACGATTCAAAACATAAAACAATAAGGAATCATACGATATAGAAACCTAGATCTGATACCACTCTAGGAGTACCGTTTTCTTGCACTCAAGAAGCATTAGATGTTTTAATTTTGAAAGAAATTTTTGTTTTGACAACAAAAATTTCTTGGAAGCAGTATGATTCAAATCCACGTAAAGGATGTTTAGAGTTGTTTACCTTCACGTTTTAAACAGTTGACACAAAACTATTTTGGGATTTACGAAGATAGTCCTTTTTGGTAGTCTCTATGAAAAATCGACAAAATTAAACGCCTTCTTCAATCATTTGAATTAGGTCTATGATTAAAAAAATTTGTCCCTTGCCTAGATTGTACTAGAAATCTAGACAAACTTGCTTTGGAAATCAATCACTGGAATACGATAGGATTCTGGAGGAACAACAGCGGCACATCATAGGATGTCTGGTGGTGTCAAGGCCGAGAATAGTCCAGCTAGAGGGGTGGCCGAATTTAGAGTGTTGTGAAGAGAGAGAAAAACATCAAACTCTCGATTTTGGTCACTATGACGTGGGTGAATACATGAATGGTTGATGGATAGAGTAGCTATAGATTCACAACTTTATGTGATTCAGGACAATGTTTGTCCTTATCGGGCTTATCCGAATTAACCACATTTTTTTCATAAACCCCTTTATCAAGAATGTCAGAACCAAATTATGATTGCACCATCGGATCATGAGTGTCTGGTAGAATTGATCTATGATCCCTATGTATAACCGATAGTGACTGCAAGAACAGTAGTTTATGATTAGCGTACAATACGATCCCTTCAAACATATTTCCCAATCGAATATGCAACAATTGGTATATCGAGAGTCGCAAATGATTTCGATACGATGTGATGTATCTTTGAGTAACCATAGTTGCATCATATGTGCAACTAAGGAAACATCTTTCCATAATGCACATGTCTTACTTTGTCTAGAGATTCCTTGCATTATTAACTCATCAGATCAAATAGGCTATTCACACCCGTAGGTGAGCGGTAAATCCACAACTACAATGCATCGACTCCTACATATGTCGAAACTACACCCAACCTCGTCATCTATTGACTCTCATGGAGTCGGTAAACGAATCCAAGTGCAGTGCTAATAAACAGAGCCTCCACGTTATTTCGGATCGAAAGACTAATGGTGTACAACTATAAATGCAAATTAATCTACTTGATAAGTGATAACCACTTAGAAAGCCCTGAAGGAAAGTTATTTAGTGCCTCATCCAATGAACACTAAGTGGATGATGAGTTTTTCCCGACAAAATATGAATAAAAGGACAACTGCGTCGATGGTGTTGGGAAATTGAAGGAGTCGGCGGTGGTGTGGAGTCGATTCTTGTGTATATATATAGATAAAAATGGATGTTTTTTCTTTATAAATTGGGGTTTTTTTTCCAGACATAATAAAGAAATATGGTACAACTGTAATGGAATAAAATGGATCATACAAAAAGATAATAGACAAAAATTTGTGTAAAAAGATAATATACAAAAATTTGTGTGAGACGGTCTCACGGATCATATTTTATGAGATGGATATCTTATTTGGGTCATTCATGAAAAAATATTGCTTTTTATGCTAAGAGTATTACTTTTTATTGTGAATATCGCTAGGATTGACCTGTCTCACGGATAAAAATTCGTGAGACCGTTTCACAAAAAAACCTACTTAAGATAACATAATCGTAAAATACTCTTGGCTTCATCAATTAACAATAAGATATTTACAATAATTTATGCGTGCAATTATAAATAATTCTTGTAACAGTATACTTTTTAGTCTTTATTATAGAATGGCTGAAAATAAAGATGAAAATTTCAATTTAAAAATCCCGTTCCATCCTAGATTGCCCCATTTCCCTGTCCATCCGCAAGTTCAATTCCAATTTTCTCATTTGCATTCCGGTTTTAGAACCCAACTCCAAACACTTTGATCATATCCGCATTGAAATTCGAAGTTACTTGTAATTGTTTGTGGAAATCGAGGACGAATCCTATCCATGATGGCGAATTTATATGTGCAGGCGGTGCCGCCGACGGATCTGAATCGGAATACGGAGTGGTTTACGTACCCTGGCGTATGGACCACCTACATCCTCATATTATTCTTCTCATGGCTTGTCGTGCTCTCCGTTTTCGGATGTTCTCCGGGCATGGCGTGGACAATTGTTCATCTTTCCCATTTCGTCGTACGTGTTGCGATATTAGGGTGTTTTTGTGTAAATTCATCTGTGGCTGTTTATACATTCGTATTCTACATTCGACGCGATCGATCGGTTGCGTTAGGTAGGAGATGCGTGTTGATTTGGTTGTAGTGTTTGAGGAAATGTATGGATTTCGTAGGGTTTTACTAATTTTTTGTTTGTGAGAAAGTTTGGTCACGTTCTTTTTGTGATTGTATCCTTTTCTATCTGCTGCTGTTTATATTTGATCATTGGGTCTTCTGTAATGGTTTTGCATCATGACGATTTATTTGGGTGGACAAGCTGATATGGAGTAGAACTTGATGAGTGCAATTCTTTTGTTATGCTTATGTTTAGGATTATCCATTTTCATAATGTTTTGATGCCACTAGTGTGCCAAATGAAATTCTTTCAACGGTGTGAAGAAATTTGCCTGTTCACCCCTTGAATTTACCATTGCATGACTCGATTGTGGAAGTTTGTTATTTATAATTAAATTGACTGGCCTCTTGGGCATTCAACTTGAATGGACTCAAATTTCTTGAAAATGAAAGAAGGGCGTGAGAATTCACCTGGGCTCTAAATCGAGTTTCAAGTTGCAGATTCTTTTTAAATGTTTCTTAGCCAAAATACTACTACACACGTGGGTTTCAAAACTAACCTCATAAAAGATATTGGTTGGTTTTAATGTTTTATTTATTTATTTATTTATTGTTACAATTTTGGGTCGTCCAGTGAGGAGGAGCATAACATTTCAGCTCCTTGCATATTGCAAGATGGATCTTGGATAACATCTAGCTTTATATGAGCGATTTGTGGTTCATTTTTCTGAGCCTGGTGGTTTTGTTATGTGATTAAATAGGCGAGAATTGAGATATAATTTCTCTATGGCTTAATACATGGGTGGGTTTTTGGGGTCAAATGTTTCATGGAATTTAACTAGTATTCATTGTTTAAATTTAAAGACGAGTCAACTTCTTTTCAATGTTGGACGTTAGATATTTTTATTCTAATAATACGTATTAGCTTTTAGAATTACATCTCGCAAAAAGTTTGGTTTGTCCATGGACAGAGGAAAAACAATCAATACTCAGATTCCCAATGGTGCTGTTGGAGGGGTTAAGGGAATTATTTGCAAGTGTGAGTCATGGTTTATGCCTTTTTATGGACGAAATACCTTATTCTTTGTATGAGATAATGAAGCAATGCTCGTATATAGACTATACTCGAAAAATATTTATTTTAATTCTGTGGGCTTTTCTATTCTTATATGCATTTAATATATTTGATTTGTTTAATGGATAAACTGTCTGATCTGTCAGGTCACATATCACTTCTTTCACTGGAAGAAGGGAACTCCGTTTTCTGATGATCAGGGTATCTACAATAGATTGACTTGGTGGGAGCAAATTGATAATGGCAAGCAGCTGACCCGCAATAGGAAGTTTTTAACAGTTGTCCCTGTAGTATTGTAAGTGTACAGTCAATTCTATTAATTGTTGATAGTTGTAAATAACAATATTATGTTTTCCTAATGGAGTGATATCTTCTGCAATTACTCTGGCTTTGTATCAGTTCACTCAAATCAAACCTACAACAAGTTCACTGTCCTATTTCTTCTTTGGCATCAATTTTGAAGGCTATATCATCTGTGTTTGACCCTTTTGGGCCTTAGAGTCTGCTTTTTTTGGGAGGACTGGATGTTGGACTGAGATTTGACAGTGTAGGGGTTGAAGAAGGTTTCACAACTTTATTTATGTCAGATTGAAAAGGAAGGATAAGAAAGCAGGGAAAGGGACGGTGAAGCAATCTCCTCTAATGGAAAATTTCCAATATATCCACTAGTCCATTACATAGGTGTTGGTGGAAATGTTGAATTTAAAAGAGTTGAAAATGTTAAATGTTGGAAATTTGATTCCTGCTTTCCCTTCCCTTTCACATTGATCAAGAAGGGAGGTTCTACCTTTCCATTGCAAGGGTTGGACCCATTTATTGTCCCCTTTCCCTTCTCAACGTGATGATTCATGATATTTCTTAGGAGAAAATAAGTCTCATTAGAGTAAAAATTTAGTGTGTGGTACATTCCAGATTGAGTCACTTTAAGCCAAAAAAATAGTGTGTTCAGAATTAGTGTTCCCCACTGTTTCTTAGGAAATGATTTTGCAGCGTATGCTCCAATTCATGATATGCTTGTGAACCTCAACTGTATGAATGTCGTATGAGGAATAATATTTTATCTAGTTTAATGTCCACTTACCTTATCAATATCGGAAAACAATATTTTCTTAGCCTACATAGAAACTGCCCAAGGGGGGATGCGTTCTGGAAATTCAAATCTTTCTATAATTGCATTATCATTTACTTGGTTTGTTCCTGAGCCTTATTTTGTTTGATTGTGCATTATTCTGTTGGTTCATTAGCGAATTATTCTGGTAAGAAGTCAGTGGATTTTGTGTACGTCTTTTGATGCATCTTTCTTATTGTGTCATTACTTTTATTTTAATGTTTTATAGTTAGATAAGTAGATTTTAGTAGTGATTTCCTCTTGATTTATCAACAATTATGTTTAAGCAATAGTGTATTCGAAAGGAAAACTGCTAGTTTGGGATGTATTCAAATTAATTATTTGTCGATACTCTGAGGAGAAAAGATGTCCATTTAGCGAGACAAAGGACGTATCTGTATGCTAGAATAATGGGTTGGGGATCTTCTATTATGACTCCGTGCGAAGGATCGTGTTATGGGGATAGAGATCGATCGATCATTAAGATCAGTGATTTCTTGGTGTTTGAGTGTGTTCCTTGTTTGCCTGTCTTGTGTTGTGTTTGAGCTCGTTGGAAGAGAACACCACAAACTTATAAACTTTGGTTACGAAAAATTATCAAGCTACTTTATTAATCACCAATATGCCCTATTGATACATGGAATAAAATAGACTCCCTATTCTGGCTGGACTCAATAAAACAAAACAAGATAAGACCGATCCTTTATAAACCAATCCTCAAGATAAAGCATAATCAAAGATAAAACCAGTCCTATAATTCAAACATAACAAAAGCTAAACTCCTTGGCTCTAAGACTTCTCGCCGGCCTTCTTGAATCTTCCATGCGTGTGTGCCTTGTAGACAATAGCTTTGTGGTGTGGATCTGAGCTCATATGTGGGCTGAGCCCATGACATCTTCCTTTCTCAACTGGAAAACAACAATTTTCATACGATTTACCTACAAACTTACGACTCTCCACCTTCTGCAGTTTCTCTATTTACTTCATACAGATCAGTCCTTTTTTCATTGTCTTCACCTAAAATATATCTTGTCATTTATTGCCTTGTTCTTATGTCCATCCTGCAAAGTTGCAACAGATATGGTTTACTGATGCATTCTACAGAAGGATTTTTCATTGAATTTTTTTACTAACTGGACTAGAAAGTAATTTATAAATATCGGTATATATGTTAAATTAAGCTTGCTTATCATGAACTTTCAATTATCTTTTTCTTTTCATTTTTTTTAGTTTAAAATGATACATTGTGCATTATGGTTCACAATCTGGTTATGGAAGGATGTGAACTTGATCTTCAGCTTCTTTAGAATGTTATTGCTATTGTTATTGTCAATTGTATTTAGTTAGCTTAACCTTGGTGTTGAATATGCAGAAGGCAATGTGTTAGTCATATATGCTTTTCATAATCTTCCAGTTAATACTTTATGATGGAACATGACAATGTAACATCTCGGGGTTGTTACAATAATAATACCAAAATAGTGCAGTTGACATTACTTTAACATGTGAGTCTTGAAAGGTAAAATTTGGTGTGTTGAAGACTCACAAAATTTTATTAAATAATGAAATACTTTTGTTATAGAAATGTGTGTTTTGTGATTTCCCCGTGGGTATACCACCATTTTTTACCGCACAATGTAATCTTGTCATTCATCTCGTTAGTACTATTATGCGTTTAATTCTGTCTGCACACTACATATTTAACTCTTAATTTTATTGTGGTTTTTAATTTGTTGAAAATGAATATACTTTACTAAGGAACATTGTTTATTATCAGTAGGTTTTGTGTGTTGATGCATCCATTGGCTCGGCTAATTATTGCTCTATGCTTATCCTTGTTTCTTTTGGCAGGTACTTGATAGCTTCGCATACAACGGACTATCAGTATCCTATGATCTTCTTCAATACACTTGCAGTGTCCGTTCTAGTGGTTGCCAAGTTCCCACATATGCACAAAGTGCGTATCTTTGGAATCAATGCCGATCAATGAACCATGATCTCCATGAAGTTGCTCGATGCAGGTTTAACCTCAGCTTCAATACTTTGATCCTTGCGATATTATATGGTGCAATACTGTAGGGTAGGAACTCAAAAGGAAAAGATCACTTTGTCAAATATAAAAGTGATGTCTCTTTGGATACTGGATATTCTCTGTACGAACTCTGTATAAATCGATTTCTGGAATTGGCATATGCTAAAAAGTTTCCCGTTCGTTAAGTCTATATTTACTGGAACCTAATCACTTCCATTGCTCCTTGTATTTACTGGAACTTATGATGACTTCCTTACTGGAACTTATGATGACTTCCATTGCTCCTTGTAAAGTGGATTATAGCTGCCAGTGAATATTATTTGTGGTTTGCATATTGCAAAATGATGGATTTAGTGGTCCATGAAAATTTAAGCAAAATAACAATCAGATGAGACTCGTAGAAGAGCTAAAAATTACGATTCGCTGAGGGGAAAACATGGAGAATTTGAGGGGAAAAAATTGAACGATGTATTGGTAAAAATGATTAAACCGACACTCTAACTTAAAACTAAAATTTATATGCATACTTAGTAGCCCGGATGGTAGATTTCCCTGTAAATAGAATAGAAATCAGTTTAACTGATTTCGAAAAAGAATGTAGAAGAGAAACCGTGGAAACCATAAAATTTAGAAAATTGGTTTACCAAATTTGTAGTAATTATTCTTTCACCAGAAACTTAGTTTGCTTGAAAAATCATAAACCCGAAAGGCCAATAAATTCTAAACTTTTAGCAATTCAACGTCATAAAATTAACAAAAGCTTGAAAAAACAAACTTAAAAGGCGTCA
Organism: Primulina huaijiensis; assembly: GCF_012295235.1. Classification (NCBI taxonomy): domain Eukaryota; kingdom Viridiplantae; phylum Streptophyta; class Magnoliopsida; order Lamiales; family Gesneriaceae; genus Primulina; species Primulina huaijiensis. The sequence goes on along the minus strand of NC_133316.1, from coordinate 15,157,235 downwards.
CCATCGAGGATTGCAGCGGCGATGGGTGCAGAGATGGTTGCTGTCACGAACGGAAGGGTGGAGGCAGAAACGGCGCACTTAGAGGCGATGGTACCTTCGGTGCAGCACCGATCACGGCAAAGACAATGGTGTCGAAAGGAGAGGAGTGAGAGGCCGGCGGGCTTCACCAATTATGAGTTGGAAAACAGTTTTTGAAAAGGACTCCACTACAAGCTTATAATAACTAAATGCTAAAGATATATAGATTATTTAATTGTTTAATTTTAAATGTTAATCTCGGTATTTTCTAATGATGCCCAAATTTTTTTCTTAAGTTCGAAATAAACGCAAAACGGTAAAATTTATTTTTAAGAGTTTAATTAATAATTAATAGTATTCAAGGTTGCCAATTTTAGAATTTTATTCTAATTGCCAGCCAATTAAATTTTTAATGCCCTCTTATTTGAATATTTTCAGCCTTTAATCAAAAAATATTATTTCAAACCCTAGCCAAGTAACTATTTTTGAATGCTTCTTTTTAAATTCACTTTTAGATTTTTATTAACTTTAGTCTAAGCAGCTTATTTGATCTACTCAACTGCTCGAGTTTACAAGTGTATGGCATAAGAACTACTCAATCATTCACCATATTGAAGTACATTTGAAAACAGTTGAGTAAGATATCTTCACAAATAAGTCACAAGTCTTACAAAAATCTCACATACTTTATTGGAAAAGTTAGAAGACCGATCATACGCGACAAACAAGATATCATAATATTAGAATATATTCCTTAAAAGACAGCTCCTGGCTGGTTACTTTTTGCTGTCAGCCTATGTTTCCTTCCGTATTTGGTAAATGCCAAATTGCCTATTAAATTTAGTGTATGATTAATCAAGAAAGGATGGTGACAACAATACTTTTGCATTAATAAGCTGTAGTCGAACGTTGAACTGGAAAAAGCAAAAGAACACTAAAAGTTGAGAATGCCAAGAAGAGCTTCACGAGATACGAAGTGATACAACACACATTCGAAGAAATTTTGTTTAAGCTTGCATTATCCAAAAGATTTTTGAGCACTCACCAAAATAATATTCAGTACGGCTCAACAATCTTCGCTTCAAAGAATATTTATCATATCATCAAGGATCATCAAAGGCTTTTGTCAAAACTACTCAACTGTTTCTGTCTAGAATGTTTGAAGAATTGTTCGAACATTTGAATTTGAAGATTCATTATTTTAAAATATTTTTGTTGTATAGGTTGTTTAACTATGTGTCTCAACCATTTAAAAGAGTTAAATAAGAGTTTTGACTTAGGAAGTGGATAAATCATAAAGATTGAAGTGGGTTGTCACAAAGAGTTATAAAATCAAAGTCTTCTAGTACAATTCTTCCTAAGTGGAAGAAGTCGTAACATATATACTTGAGTCTCCAAACATCCATAAATATTATTGTGTCATTTTTTTACTGCACTTATTTATTTTGTTGACTTGCCTTATTTGGGTATAATAGTATCATAAGAACAATTGGACCATTTTTCGCCCTATTTGTGATCCAATCGTTTTTTAAGTGTTAAGAAAAATTTTTTTGTATAACTAAACCTATAAAGACCGGTTGCATTTCTTATCAGATTTTAAAAGAGTTTATTCACTTCCTCTAGACTCTAACTTGATCCTAACAAGTGGTATCAGAACGAGTTTTTTTTTCTCGACCTCTGATATGCATATACTCAAATGGCTTCTTTCAACAAAAAATCCAATCTTCTCAAAAAAATATAATGATGATTGGAAAATTTGTATGAAGGAAAACTTACCTGCACATGATAATAACATGTGATATTTCATTACCGACAGCCCATGAATATCCTGAAAGCCAATACAGCTATTGCGGCCACAAAAAGAGTATGGTGAAGAAGCAATGATCATAATGGACCACTAAGGATAAGAAAAAGGTCAATCTTGACAATGTGACTAAAGATATCCTTTATAAAACTCTATATGAAAATATGTTTAGTAAAATTAGAACATGTTTTATAGTGAAAGAGATGTGGGACAAGCTGCCCGACTTTGTGAGAGCAACGACCAGACAAAAGAAAATAATATGACCGTGGCTATCCAGAAGTTTGACAATGTCAAAATGAATCTTGGAGAAACTCTAAATGGGTTTAATAAATAGTTTAGCAGTATCATTATTTAACTTGCATATCTTGGTAAGGAATATTCTAATCGTGAAATTGCCTTGAAGGTAATGAGAGCTCTACCCAAATAATGAGATGTAAAGACGGTGGCCATGAGAGAATCCAAGGACCTAATCAAACCGGAGTTGCACAACTTGTTTGCTGACCTCAAAGCCTATGAGTTCGAAATTGGGATTAGTATTGAAGAAGAGTCATCTACATCCCAACTAACAAAAGCCCTGGCTACAACCATTGCTGCTGCTCCAATCGAAGATAATTCAAGCAAGAAGTCTGCTGAGAAACTGAGTAATGAGGTCATGTCTCTATTCAATAAAAAGTTTGTAAATTTATGCGCAAAATCAATCTAAATTTAATAAAACTTATTATAAAAAGGACCAGATAAAGGATGATCAATCATGTTTTAAATGTGGTAAGAGAAACCACTTTATTTCAGATTGTAATAGGTCCAAAAAAAGATGAGAAAAAACCATTTGAGAGGTGACAGTCAAAGGATGAGAAAAGATCTTTCAAGAAGAAGAAAGATTAGAAGGTACTTGTTGCTGAGGAGAACAAGAGCAAGTGAGCAGATTTAGATAGTGAAACTTATCGAACAGACACCAGCTCAAGTGAAAGTGATGATGAGCTGGTCCAATGCTTAATAGAAGATTTAAAGCCAGAATAAGTTGGTGAAGAGGTATCTGATTCCTGATCTATTGAATTTACATGTGAAGACCTAGTCACTGCCTTTCATGATATGGTTAAAGAGTATAAGATTTTATCTCAATCATTTGAGGAAGTGATGGGAGAAAAAGTAAGCCTATGAGATAAGTCGAATGAATCTAGCTGCTTGTTGTAAAAAGAACTCAATGGTCTCTAGGTGAAACTAAGCCTCTTAGCCGCTGAAAATGATAATATGTGGAGACTTTTCCAATCCACTTTGAATGAAAATCAAAAATTGATAAAAGTAATCGACGCTTGGAACTAATCTTAAGTTTCTTTGAGTAAGATGCATGAAAAGCAAAAGCAAGCTGGCGACAAAACCAATCTAGGTTTTGGGAATGATGATTATGTTAGAGTAAATGTTCTGCAAGTCAACGGTTGGCTAAGAAATTTATTGAATACATAGTAATTAACAATCTTTATTTTAATATAATTTACATTTCATGGTTTCGTTTCAATTTATCTGTATACCCTTGCAATCGACATAGATAAAGACCTTGATTATACTTTAATACAAATGAATCGTAATTCGATCTTGAAACTCATTTGTAAACAATATATATTCTAAATTCGTTCTTCGTCGATTCAGCCGTCTAAAAACAAGGATAAAGGTCTCTTGAACTTGAAACTAGCATATGTGATGTTGTGTACCATGTTTCATGGTAAAAGCATAGAGATGTCCAATCATCCAGATGTGTAATCATATGATGATTGTACCTATTAACCCTCCATCGGATTTTCCAAGTGATTATCATTCATCGAGATGAAAAATCTGTGGTTATAATTGTACATCATTAGTCTTTACGACCCAAGACAACACTGATGCTCTACATACTATGATTGTGCTTTGAATCGTTTACCTATTCCACGAGGGTCACAAGATGGCGAGATTGGGTGCAATTGCAACATGTGTAGGAGCCAGTACATTTTATTCGAGAATTCACCACTCACCTACGGCTATGGATATCCTATGTGATCTAACGAAATAGTAGTGCATTAAATCTCTGGCCAGAGTGTAAGATATACTTTAGGAAACGTCTACTCATTTTAAAAGTTGCGGAAATACATATATTTTTTTAATAAAGCTCACATTTTGAAAATAAACATTTAAATTAATCGTAATTATTTGACAGTAAAAATGATGCAGTTTAAGTTAATCAAACTCATCCAAAAATCCTACGTAAACATAAACGAGTAAAAATTTTAAAAAATCGTCAACATAATAAAATGTTCATCTCCTCTCCAAACTCTTAAATCATAATACGGATACGGTCCTCGGGTCATGTCACCGCACCAGGTCTGCCTACTCAGAGTTCGTTTAGTTCACCTACATCACATACGCATAGTGAGTCTAAAGACTCAACACACTTGTACCAGGAATAACAAATACATATACATAGCACATAGTAGTGAAAATTATCGTAATCAACATATCTTTCATGAACTTTAAAATCTTAATGTAAACATGCCATATGAAATCGTGACTTGTCAAAACAGCTCATCGTTAATCATCATCATCCATCCTTTATCATTCATCATTTACCAATCATCATTTATCATTTCCATAGGTGAATTCAGTTCATTAGAGGTGACGACTATCGTACATCATCATTTACGATGGATCCATCATACAATTAACCGCGGTACCCGGCGGCTGTCGGACATCAGTGACAGGATCACCCATCCACTATGCCTAGGCCTCATCATCAGCATTTACATATACGTCTTAAACATTTACATATACTTCGATAGCCACAACTAATTCTTGTCATTTAAAACATTATCATTTTCATCACTTATAAAAATCATGAACATATGTAATTTTGTTTAAATTCAAGCAGGCAACATGTATTTTCATAAAATCTTAAAAATCGTGAACCATGATGCATGAGCAATTAAAATATCATAAATTTATTTTCAGGGCGCTGCTAGGACCAAAATCTCTCTCCGGGTGCAAAATGACTATTTTGTCCCTGGAAACCCAAAAATTATCGTTTCAACCCTGGACCTCTAAAATTGACCAGAAGCTTACCAAACTCCTTAAAATGTCCCAAAACATTTTTAAAAGCATTCCTAGACGTAAACTCAAGCCAAAATCAGAACTTAACCGATTCGTTTTAAAACTTGGACCGGGGTCTCGGTTTTAACCCGAATCGAACCGAAATTTAACCAAAAATTTTCTCAACTTGAACCATAACTTAAACATCTCATTCTACAACATTTACTACTTAAATTATGTCCATATACCCACAATCTTTCGGCCACTACCTATTGCTCTAAATTAACATTTTGGCCACCTCCTCTTTGTGCAATCATCAAGCTACCCATGTCTCCTACCCTTACACTCCCACGGTCCTCTCTTATACTCCCACCTATAAAGCCCTTAAGACTCACCATTAGGCCCTTAATAACCCCTCTAAACTAGGCCAAACTTAAACAAAAACCGCTGCACAACCCAAAACCCACGCTGCGCACCAAAAAACCCACGGCCACTCACTACCATCGATCCCCCACAGCACCAGCAACTCACGGCTCACTCCAGGACCTGTCACGGACCCATGTGGGTCAGCTCCAAGGCCAAGGACGAACCATGCACCGCTGCGACTCCCATTCACTCGATATACACCAACCCCCTTCACGCAACAAACAAACATTCGGCCCTTCAACTTACAGCCCCAACCCACTTGCTAATCCTTGAAACAGCATCCTGTCACCAATATCATCCTCTTAACAACATAAAACAGCAGCCCCCTTGCACAATCACCAACGAAAATGTGAGAAGTGAGCAGCAAATGAAAGAATGCTATAAACCCATGAAAATCCACTAATCCTCTCTACCCATGCTTGGATCGAGAGTCACATACACATCAGTAATATAACATGTTTAAAAGCACGCCGCGGATAAGTAATATCCGCAGCGTGCGTTTATGTGTGTCGTTAAAAAATTATATAAACGACAGCGTGCATAAAATGTGCGCCGTTAATATTTAGCGACGGTTGTTTGAAATCCGTCGCATTATTTATATTAGCGACGGTCTCTTTCAATGCGTCGCTAAAGTAGCGACGGTTGTAGTCAAGCCGTCGCTAACATTAGTGAAAGTTAAATATAACCGTCGCCAAAAATTCAAATTAGCGACGGTTATATTATAACCGTCGCTACTAGCGACGTACTTATTCCGTCGCTATTAGCGACAAATTTATAACCGTCGCCATTAGCGACAGTTTAATACAAAACCGTTGCTAAAAGCGACGGTAAAACCTAAACCGTCGCAAAATGTCTTTGAATACCACCAGTCCAAACACGTTCTACCACAACACCTCATAACAGTTAAAATTTTTCTCTCTCAAGCAATTTAAATTTCAATTTAAGGTACGTTTTTTTGTTTCAATTTTTTTTTAAATTTCGATTTAAGGTACGTATTTTTGTTTCAATTTTTTGTAAATTTTTAATTGTTATTTAAGATGAATATTGTTATTATAGTGTACGTTTTTTTAAGATTTATTAAATTATAAACGTAATTTTTTTTTATTGTAAGAACAAGATTAGCGACGGATTGTATTTTAATTCGGTCGCTAATGAGCGACGGAAATTTTGAAACACCGTCGCAATATAGCGACGGTGTTTTAAATATTCTGTCGCTAAGTAGCGACGGAATTTAAATAAAATCTGTCGCTAATATCAGCGACGGAATGTTGAAACCGTCGCTACTTAGCGACGGTTATGCTATAACTATCAACAGCGTGCATAGGCGCGCCGCGAATAATAGTTTGTATTAACGGCGTGCTTATGCACGCCGCGGATAATCTTGAACTTTCAACAGCTTTCAACTTTGCAGCGTGCAATGTGCGCTGCGAAAAGCCATTTTTGTTGTAGTGAAGAACAAGACAAAGGACCCAGAAGAAGTTTGTCTTTGCAAGGATACGTGGCCACCGAAGTTTTCCTCAAAGAAAGCTCTGAACCCGAGGGAAAAATGCAGCGGGGGAGGAGGGTGTCGGCTGAACACTTTTAGGCTTAGGTTAAATTGTACTTAGTAACTTAATTATATAGGTAATATTAGTTTATGGGCCATAATTTGCATTTTAAAAGTATTAAAAGGGTTTTAACCCCATTAAGCTTAAAAGTGGGCCCATTAAATTCAAACGCACTCCCTAGAAATATTTCGTGTTGGTAAGTTCTTGAAAATATTAGCCGAACCATTAAAAAGTCATCCGATTCGATAAAATTCACGTACCGAAAAATAAAAATCTTGCGTGTAAAAATACCCAAATAAAGTCCCATTTTTTGAAAATATTCTTAAAAACAAATTATTTTAATTAATAAAAATTAATCATGTAATAAACATAATTTCCCTGAAAATTCTCCCGTCCCCGTTCCTCGTTCGAGCGTGAAATGCACCTAGAAACCCTAATGGATGAACTTTTAAAATTTCATGACTTAAATCCTTTCATGCATGAATTATGCATAATATGCATAAAAATAATTACACACAATTTAATGAAATAAATATGCATTTAAAGCTTTAAAACAATTTAATAAAATACCAAAGAAATTTAATAACTCGCATGCATGTGGTTCACGTGGACCTTCAAATTTTTGGGACGTTACACAAATGTTCTCTAGTTGTGCATGCAATGTCGCTATGAATATTTCATGAGTGTATCACATAGATATCGAATCCAATACGCAACCCTCGATTAACCAAGGTTGCAGATTCGATCGGAATATATGAGATTAAAGGACCTTACTTTACGTTAATCATAACCGATTGGTTCTTGCAGAAATTATCAGTGATACCTAGGGAATCATAAGGTGATGCTACTAGACACTCTTACCATGATTCAATGGGTTTAATCAGAAAACGATTTTTGACATTCTCATGATCAAAGCTAGTGCATGGAATGGGAAAAATTAGGGTAAGCTCGAATAAAAAAAATGTCCTGAATCACAAATAGTTGTGAATCCACATCTAGTTGTATCCCTGAACCATTGAGGGTCACACAAGCACTGGATCATTTGTTCCCGTTGAGACAATAAATTCAAGTAGTTGAATTTATATAAAATTATGAGATAGTAAATTCAAGGAAATGAATTTATGATAATTAGAATTTGGAGAGAATAAATTCAAAGAGTTTAATTTATGAAAATTGAGAGTTTAAAATATTAAACTCAAATGTTGAGTTTATAAAAGATTAAATTAAATGTAGTGGAAAGTATGTATAATGAGCTTGTAGGAGTACAAGTCCAATATACTAAACAATTAAAGTTCTTAATGGATTTTATTATAATAATTACTTAAACAGGTTGGACTAGTCAAATTAATTAACTAAGTGCATTAAGTTTAACTAGGGAACCATAAACTTATAATTAAGAAAAATAGGTTAAGGATTCAATTTTAAGTAAGGAGGCCACAAACCCTAGCATCCATTCATGCAATTTTCAAAATTCTCTCTTTCAATTCTCTCCAAAATTTTCGGCCACCTTCAACAAGTTTAGGGTTTGAGCCGCTTTTTGGTTTTTGATCTCAAAAAATTCTATAAAATTTTCTAGTGTAATTTAGGTAAAGAACAAATATTAAAGTCGTGGACTTGATTGGATATTGAAAATTTCAAGATGATCGTTCGTATCCGCTAATCCCGATATAGTTCGTGCTTATTGATTTAGTCACTAAAGGTATATTCATAAACACTCATGAATATTTTATTTGTTTAAACCATACGAGTGTCCAAAGACATTATTTGAACGTCAAAATAAAAATTTTAAAACATCTGCAGCGTGACCGGGTGCCCGAGAACGTCTCGGGCACCGTCCTGGTTCATGGGCTTGAATTTTTTGGGCCTATGGTGCGATTTTCAAATTTTACAAAATTTTGGATAAAATTGATATTTTATGAAATTTGTTCAATTTTTCCTTAAAATCATATTTTGTAAATTAATTATTTTTTTGTAAAATAAATAATTAGAATTTGATTTAAATTATTTATGGTAAAAATAACTTTTACAAGAAATAAATTATTATTGAATAAATTGAAAATTAAATATAATGTGTTTATTTAATTTATTAACTTCTTTAATAATTGTGGTGGTTAAAATAAAATTGCTAGATCCATGATTTAATCAGTTAATTAAATTTGTTTAATTGATATTAATATGTGATATTAAATGCATGAAAGATGATCGAGAGTCTTGACCAATGTGATAGGTGTATGTTAAGATATTTTACTGTTTTATTCATTTTGTTAATATTTGATATTATTAAAGTGAGCCTTATTTATAGCCGTTCCCACCTTATGAGATGTACTTCTTATGTGTCATCACTATTCAAATGTAATTATTAGAAATAGTGGGAGATCAAGTGTTAGGATTGATTAGGGGATAAATCGTTTAGCTACAATAGCTCGGTTCTTGAAATATTAAACACCGATAAATTAAATCGAGTTTGATTTTCAAACCAAGAGGAAGACACTCGAAATAATCCTTCGTAGAAAGCGATTAAACATTTTGTAAAGCATTTAAAATATATGCAAGTTGAATGAGTAAAAAATATTTTGGTTGAAGCATTTTATTAAATACTTGGTATGCAATATTTTTGTATTTTAAGAACACATAAAATGCTTCATCAATGCATCCTTAAAACAATGAAAATGATAAGTAAATGCAATAAACAAATAGACACGAATTTGTTTATGGATGTTCGGAGACTTCAAATGCTCCTACGCCACCCCTTCTTCCACCTTGGGAAAGATTCACTAGAAGACTTTGATTTATACAACTCTTTGTACAAATCCACTCACCTTAGGACTTACACTACTACCTAACTGAACTCCTAGCACTCAAGATTGTAGGCAGCATCTCACAATCAACATATTGTTTAATGTCTCATATGCAAAGACTACGAACACATTGTTTTACGTCTTTGTGTAAAGACTCACTCAACTAACATTTGAATTACAAATCTCTTGTATATGTGTGAGTGATTGTGTGTAAGGAATTTATCTTTTACAATGTACATCTCAAATGTATCCTCACACAAGGGCTTGTGCTCTCAACTAGCTGATTTCTTCTTGCTAACTGCCCATGCTTTGAATCATCTTCAAAAGCTTTTGTTTGATCTTTTAGATGTTGTATTTATAACCCCAACAATGATATATACCTTAGACAAAAGAAAATGACCGTTTGGAAAGTTTTTGTACTGTTTCTGAAATTGCAACAGTCATATTCGCCTTGCTGGACTTTTTCTGAGCTTAAACATGTCAACTCTGGTAAACTATGGTCATCTCAGTTCAACTGGTCGTTCAGTTCAGCTGGTTAGCAACTTTTTCAGTTCAGTTGATCAGCTGCTGGTTCAGTTCAGTTTCAGCTGGTGTGCTGAAATTAGCATAGCTGATTTCAGTTTGTACAAAACTAGTAGCTTCATCGTCATTTATCATCATCTTAAGCTTCGATTCAGACTTTGACTTCTGAAGATGATTTGTAGATCATTGTCTTATCTTTTCAACGCATACTGAATCACTTTATTTCAATAACTGAGCGGAGAGATATGACCAAAATATCGTAACTGCTCATACCCAACTGATTGCTGTTTTCGTGCAATCAGTTCGGTAATTCAGCGATCCGTTAGACCTTGATAACATCCGAATTTTCCCAACTAACGTGAAATACGACTTGTTTTAAATTGAGTTTTCGGATCACTCAAGTTGACGGTTTGTCATTTGAATCATCTAGGTGAGAGATATTATTAAAGCACTGAAGCTTGACAGAAATTCAGTTTCAGTTTACTTCTTGTGTTTGCAATTTCACACGTGATTAAATATGTTAGAAATACAATAACAAGTTTTGTTAATATCAAAATCAAGATTGCGAACATGAAATATTCTAACATCAAGACTGGAAGATGGTGGGCTCGATGCATAAGATGAAGACATGTAAAATATTTGAAGCTCTTGTAATAAGTTGCATTAAGCTCTTGTAATAAGTTGCATTTGCATCGCTGCATTTACCTAGGTTATGGGTCTGGATCCATGTCTGGCTCACATGGATCTAATAGTGTTTTTGATCGATCATCTTTATTAATTTTAATGTCATATTATGATATATATGCGATATATAGTAGTATGCATGTATACATATTATTAAATAATATAGTTACATGAATCCGGCAAACATACAAACTCATGGCACGCGATTTTAAATTTAAATGATGAGACAATCTTAAAAATTAAAATTCCTCATTTTGAATAAGATTCAAAATTTATACCAAACCGCAAAAGTAAAAATTAAAAGAGTAATTTATTATTGTCTTCTATCAATCGTGGTTGCATGATGTAGCACGCGGTAAGTGTCTAGATCATATTATTGAGGAGGCCTTGACGCAGAAAGCTATGACTTCCACCGTACATATGATGTGAATTGAGTGGAATTCTTATGAATTCGGCTCATATTATTGAGGAAACTCATGGCGATCATCCACTACAAATCAATATTGATGGGTCGGTTTGACACGTGAATCTAAACGACGTCATATTATTGGGTCTTTATTAAACGTGATGCGAAACACGGAGAGATTGCATAGGGATGCAATTAGTGATAGTGGATGATTACTCCCGATATACTTGGGTAATATTTTTACCGTCCAAAGATCAACCGCTTTAAATTTGATCAAAGGATTAAAACAGTTGAAAATGAAAAATCTACTGTGATTGTAACATCCCGAAAATTCGATGGTCCACGTAAACCACATATTTCTTTGGTATTTTATTAAATTGTTTTAAAGCATTAAATGCATATTTATTTCATTAATTTGTGTTTTAATTCATGGTTTATTTAAAGTTTCAAGCATTAAAGTTTTAAGTTGCATTTCGCGCTCGAACGAGTAACGGAGACCGGGGATATTCAGGAAAACAATTTTTATTACATGATTAATTTTTATTAATTAATATAAGGTGTTTTAAAGGTATTTTTCAAGAAATGAGCCTTGTTGGGTTTTTTTTCAACCGTCGGAGCATAATTTTAATCGGTACGTAAATTTTATCGAATCAGGGGACTTTTTGAGGGCTCGGGCAACATTTTCAAAAACGTATCAAAACAAAATATTTTTCGGGATTGTTTTTGGGCTTGATGGGTTTGTTTTTATGATAAATGGGCTCAAAACCATTTTAAAATATTTTAGGCCCATTAGTGCATAATTAAGTAATTTAAAAACCCACTAAACTAATCCTATACCTAATCCTCCATCATCAGCCACCCACCCCCACTTTTCAGCAGCTCCTCTCTCGTGTCTTTCAGCAAAAATTCCAGCAAGCCTCGGCCTTGGGTGATTTCTTCAAGAAAACTTCTCCCCGCCTCCTCGTTTCACGTCTCATGCGCGTATTTTCAAGCTTTCGGTCTTATAATCACTAAGGCACGCCATGTATCTTAATTTTTGCATCATTCACGCTGTAATTATACTGTTATGTGTGCCGTGTATGATGTTGGCTTGGTCCTTGCATGTTAAAAATGTTTTGACTTTGGTTTGCCATGAAAACATGTGTTTATGCAAGCACTAACGATTCTCTTTGTGTCGTGAAAAGGGGCTGCTGAATTATGACACTAGGAGGGCTTTTTATGTGAGGAATATGGTGTCTTGGGGCTGGAGTCGACTACGGGTCGAGACGTAGGAAGGCCGATTGGTTTACGATTAGTGCATGAGCTCGGGTATGGTGAAATCAAAAGTTTGGGTTGCCCAGCCGTGCATAGCTCGAGTCCAGCCAAGGAGCTGACCCTGGGTCCGTGATAGGGCTGGGAGGAGGCCATGAAAGGCTGGTAGTAGTCTAGGAGTCGGCCGAAGGGGGTTAGGTCGAGGGAGGGTTCAAGCTTGTGCGGCGCGACTCCTAGGTTAGAGCATGGGGCTGATATTTTGGGCAGTAGGGTCAGCTAGGGTGGTTTTCTGAAAATGTGTTCAACACATTATTTGTATCACTCTTTGTTATCTTCGATTTGATAGTAAATTCGTAATTTTATGATAAGAAACGAGGGAGATATGATTTTTATCGTAAAACCGCACAGGCTGTGAGATTTCTGTGTCACAAAACCCGTCACAATCTGTTATTTCGAATTCTGCGACTTATTGGTTGATTTTCTCGAAATGTGTTCAACACATGATTTGTAGCACTCTTTGTTATCTTTGATTCGATAGTAAATTCGTAATTTTATGATAAGAAACGAGGGAGATATGCTTTTTATCTTATCAAGATGGAAAAATTGTGTGCATACGCTGGATATTTCTAGCAATCTTTGGGCTTGTTTTGTGTGTCATAAGTGGTCTGGAATAAATTGTTTATAGGCTGGTCATCTAGATTTAAGTCACGGTTTAAGTTGGGAAAATTTTGGTTAAGTTTCGGGTTGATTCGGGCTAAAACCTGGACTCCGGTCCAAGTTTTAAAACGAATTAGTTAAGTTTTGAAACGAGCTCGAGTTCACGTCTAAAAATTATTATAAATATGTTTTGGGTTGTTTTAAGGGGTTTAGTAAGCTTCGGGTCGAAAATTTAGAGGTCCAAGGGTAAAACGATAATTTTGGGTTTTCAGGGCAAAATGGTCATTTTGCACCCGGGGTGAGATTTTGGTCCTGCCAGCGCCCTGAGCACAATCTTATCATGTTTTGAAATGTTTATGTATCATGGTCATGATTTTTGTGGAATTACGATAAATACATTGCATGCTTGGTTTAAAGGAAAAAAATTATGTATGTGCATGCTTTTTATTTAAGTGATGAATATGATGACATGTTTTGAAAGATCGGAGTTGGTTGTGACTAATACGATGACACGAAAGGTTGGGGCTCAGTGGACGGGTAATGTTGTCGCTGATGCCTCCGCCGTCGGGTACCTCGATTACACGTAGATGGATCCATCGAATGACATGATAATACGAAAGTCACAGCTAACGAATGGAATTCAAATTGAGAAAATGAACACGTATACGTCGATGCGATGATACATGCTATGATTATTATCATGTTTTGACAGGTCACAATTAGGCATATGATTTTACTGCAGACATGAAATGTATGTTGATTACGATATTTTTCACTGCTGCTTGTTACATATATGTATTTTTATCACGGTACAGGTTTGTTGAGTATTTAGACTCACTAGGCATGTGTGATGCAGGTGATCATGATTTTGAGGGGACTGGAGGTGCTGAACTCTGAGCCGGCGGACCTGGTGGACGACATGACCCGAGGACCTCATGATTTTCTGCACATTAACTATTTTATGTTATTGAGAGGATATGAGCATTTTTACGCTATTTTATTTTACTATCTGATGTTAGGATTTTTATTCTTTTTTACTCCGCTATATTTTTATCGGTAATTACTTATGATTATTTTTAAATGATATTTTTAGTAGGACTGAATGCATGCAATTTATTTAAATGATTAATTTCAAAATGTGAGCTTTACAAAAAAAAATATTTCCCCACTTTTAAAAACGAGTAGTAGATATTATATTTGGTATCAGAGCAAGGGTCCTGTATGTGGTTGTGCCACCGCCATCTTCTACATCTCAGTTTTCAAGCCTCCAGTCTGTAAGTTTAAGGGTTTTAAATGTTTTGGAAGTTTTATGATATCGCCTACATGTTTGCATGAAATACGTTTTATGGTACATGTTTATCTATCGTTATGTTTTGAGATTAAATTCTGAGTTTCGAGAAATTTAAGGTTTAATGAGGCAAAAATCGAAAAAATATTATGGGGACAAAAATGCAAATTTCAAAGAGTTGTGGGGCCAAAATGTAATTTTCGAGAACTTCAAGGGCCAAAATGCAAATTCTGAAATTTTTGAGGATTAAACTCGAACTTTTGAGGAACACTTGGGTCAAATCAGTACTTTTTTGAGATTATGGGAATTGATTTTAAGTCTAATAAGCTCAAGGTTATTGAACTCGATGATACGGAAAACCTATAAAAGGGAATTAAGAACGCCAACAACTTATAGGTAATTGTGGAATTTTCAAAATTAAGGACAAATTGGATAATTTCGAGGAAATTAAGAATTTATTTTGCAATTTTTTTGAAATTTGGGGACTAGTTTAGCAGTAAGTGAGAATCGAATGATTTAAATGACAGGAAATTTTGATGATTTAGGTTTGAAGGGATATTTAGATCCTTGAGATGTCTGGGTTATAATGTTATAAAGAAAGATAATCAAGGACATTGTAGGATGAATCAATCTTGGGCTTGAAGATTTAAGCGTTAGAGAAATAATGTGGTGGCAAATTAAGAATTCATAATGATGACAATTTAAGATAAAGTTGATCAATTAGCTAAGTTATAAGAGTAGGCATTGAGTTAGAAAATTTTTGGGGATTAAAGTTTGATGTGTCATAAGTTTTAGTCACGATTGACCGACGATTTCGATTGGGAATAAATCTAGCAAGCGGACTAGGTCAAGTAATAGTATTTGGAGATGAGTCCATGTATCGTACCCACATAGATCGATGTTTAATTACTAGAATATGATTATTTTTCCTAATTTAGGCTAATAAAGTTCAAATGATGGGAGATTAATTAATTAAAACTAAATAAAACAATTTAAATAAATTTTTAGAAGCAAAAATAATCCAAACTATTAATTTAGACGGAAATTCAAATTATTTAAAGACGACTAAGGCGCACAACGGTACCGAGACAAACTTATAATCCACGTGTCAAATTTAAATTCAATAAATTAATTATTTTATTCACGACGAAATTTCCAAACTTATTTATTAAACGATTCCTCGAATTAATAAACCTAATTAAATCTAACAGTCTAATTATTTCTAACTGAATTTAATTAGATTCAACCGCAGTAAATCGCTGTGAAATTCTAGTTTTTCGACCTAAAGCCGCACACTGAAATCGAATACTATTTCTAGTCAATTTAACCATGTGTTGATTGAAGTATGAAGCAAATATTAATCCATCGCCTTCCGGTTTTAGATTAACCAACATATATTCAATTTAATTGGCCAGATTAAAAGAACACGTGATAAACGACATCAATCAATGAATAAAAATAAATAATAGAATTGAATCAAACACAAAACATCAAAAATTAATTTGTCTCGGCCCTATCGTGGCCCTAGTCTATAAAAATCTACTCCATAAATTTAAAATAAAAGTGTAAGTCTTTGTTTGAATTCAATGAAGAAAACATAATTAAGAAGGAATGAAAGAATTCTCAGTGATTTATAGCATGTGAGGAATTTCTCCTGCTTTTGTCTTCTGTCTTCCTCCCTTCTTTTCCTTCTTCCGCTATGTTCTGCTCTTCCTCTCCTGCGCTTCTCTCCTCCTTCTGCTGTTACGGCTGCCCTCCTTCTTCAATACGCTTCTGCCCTTCTTTCCTCCTTTTTAATGGGCCTCCTTCTCAATTATTTTTAAGCCCATCTCCAACTTAACCCTTGTAGAAAATATTGTAGATTTTATTTTCAAAGATTTGGCTCCATCTTTATCAAGAATTTCAATAATATCAAGATAATAAAATATAAAAAATATTTTATTTCCTTTCTTTTAGTATTTTTTCTTTTGAATTCTTGTAAATTTATTTTATTTTCAAAATTTAATCATTTTTCCTCTTTTATTTAAATCTACAATTATTAATTCAATTAAGCATATAATTTGGGATAAAAAGTCTAGATAAGCACAAATAAAAATCCCTAAATCTCTATAAGATTTAGGCTTATCAATCCCCCTCACACTTAGCCTTTGTTCGTCCTCGAACAAATCAGAGAATAAAAATATAACGAAAGAATATTCAATGATTCACCACAAAAATGACACAATCAACACTTTTCAACTTACCAAATTCCGTCACACTCAATCAAAAGATCACACTTCGAAGATCATAAAATTCACTTTCCTTTTACTGTTACTGAAGTTTTAAAATCCATGGAGTACAACATGGGGATGGTAGAATTCCTCAGTGCTTGGTAATCTCTTATTTCAATAGTTTAGCTTTTCCAGAGTCTAAGTCATCTTACTTCATTCCAATATTCCCTACACACACCAAAATCACAGAGGATTAACCTAATAGACTAAAAAAAAGAAAAAAATAAAAATAAAATAAATAAAATAAAATGAAATGAAACGAAATAAAATAAATCACTGGGTTGCCTACCAGCAAGCGCTACATTTCTTGTCTATAGCTAGACAACTCCCTTTATAAATTAGGTTGGATCGTGCAAAGGAGTACTTGGCTCCTCTTGCTCTACAATTCCTTCATGAAAAATTTTCAGTCGATGTCCATTCACCTTAAAGGGATTTCCAGAATCTCCACGGATTTCTACAACACCAAATGGAAAAACTTCAGTAACAGTAAAAGGCCCGGACCATTTGGAACGAAGTTTACCTGGCATGAGTTTCAAACGAGAGTTATAAAGAAGAACTTTTTGTCCAAACTCAAATTCCATGTGCACAATCCTTGCATCATGCCACTTCTTTTTCTTTTCCTTGTAGATTTTCGCATTCTCATATGCATCAAGACGAAATTCCTCCAGCTCATTGAGTTGTAGAAGACGCTGATCACCTGTGGCTTGCACATCAAAGTTCAAAAATTTAGTCGCCCATAATGCCCTATGCTCTAGTTCAACAGGAAAGTGACAAGCTTTTCCATAGACCAAACGAAAAGGGGAAGTTCCTGTAGGGGTTTTGAATGCTGTTCTATATGCCCACAATGCATCATCTAATTTACTAGCCCATTCCTTCCACGAAGATCCAACAGTTTTCTCAAGGATTTTCTTAATCTCCCTATTTGACACTTCTACTTGACCACTAGTTTGAGGATGATAAGGTATTGCCACCTTGTGCGTGACCCCATACTTAGCCAAAAGAGATTCAAAAAGGTGATTACAAAAATGTGTTCTCCCGTCGCTAATAATGGCTCTAGGTGTGCCAAATCTTGCAAAAATATTTTTCTTTAAAAATTGGATCACAACCTTAGAGTCATTGGTTCTACAAGCACTTGCTTCCACCCACTTGGATACATAATCCACAGCCACCAAAATATATTTATTTCCTATGGAATCTGGAAAAGGACCCATGAAATCAATTCCCCACGCATCAAACAATTCACAGATTAAAATATTATTCAATGGCATTTCGTGTCTCCTTGAAATATTACCAACACGTTGGCATTCATTACAATTCAAAACAAAAGTGTGTGCATCCTTGAACAGTGTAGGCCAGTAGAATCCATCTTGAAGGATTTTTGTGGCTGTTTTACTTGCCCCAAAATGTCCTCCAGTTGGACCACTATGACAATGAGCAAGTATAGAACTTACCTCTTCCGCTGGAATACACCTACGAATAATGCCATCTGCACAGATTCTAAACAAAAGACGATCTTCCCAAAGATAAAATTTTAAATCCGAAAAGAACTTCTTTTTCTGATGATATGTAAGATGAGAAGGAATAAATTTACATGACAAATAATTTACAAAATCAGCATACCATGGTAAATTAGAGATGGCATAAAGTTTCTCGTCAGGAAATTCATCTCTAATTACATACTTACCTTCCTCGGGCTCTTCCAATCTCGAAAGATGATCAGCAACTTGGTTTTCAGTCCCCTTGCGATCCACGATCTCTATGTCAAATTCTTGCAGTAGAAGGATCCATCTTATCAATCTTGTCTTGGCCTCCTTCTTGTTTAATAGATACTTCAAAGCTGAATGATCTGTGTGGACTATCACTTTACTCCCTACAAGGTATGGCCGAAACTTGTCCAAAGCAAAAACAACAGCGAGAAACTCTTTTTCTGTGGTAGAGTAGTTCAATTGAGCTCCTGAAAGTGTCATGCTTGCGTAGTAGATTACATGCGAGAATTTGTCCTTCTGTCGCCCCAAAACAGCCCCTAAAGCAATATCACTTGCGTCACACATGAGTTCAAAAGGTAGATTCTAATCTGGTGCAACAATGATCGGCGTGGTGGTCAACTTTTGCTTTAATACCTGAAAAGATTGTAAACAATCCTCAGAAAAAACAAAAGGAACATCTTTCATTAGCAAATTAGTTAAAGGCTTATTAATACTCGAGAAATCCTTGATAAATCGCCTATAAAAACCTACATGCCCAATAAAACTACGAATTTCTTTGACATTAGTAGGAGGAGGAAGCTTTTCTATGATCTCTACCTTAGCTCTATCCACTTCAATATCTTTTTCAGAAATTTTGTGACCAAGGACAATTATTTCCCTTACCATGAAATGACATTTCTCCCAGTTAAGTACAAGATTTGTTTCTTCACATCTCTTTAGCACTTTTGACAAATTAACCAAACAAGAGTCGAAGGAAGAACCAAAAACAAAAAAGTCATCCATGAAGACTCAATATACTTTTCAACCATATCATGAAAAATCGACATCATACAACGTTGAAAAGTAGCAGGAGCATTACACAAACCAAATGGCATTCTTTTATAAGCAAATGTACCATAGGGACAAGTAAAAGTCGTCTTATGTTGATCTTCGGGGTCTATTGGGATTTGCATATATCCAGAATAACCATCTAGAAAACAATAAAAAGCATGACCTGCTAAACGCTCTAACATTTGATCAACAAAGGGTAAGGGGAAGTGATATTTTCTTGTGGCATCATTCAATTTGCGATAATCAATACAAACACGCCACCCAGTCACAGTTCTAGTGGGGATTAATTCGTTATTTTCATTTTCAACAACAGTGATTCCCCCTTTCTTAGGAACAACATGCACAGGACTTACCCACTTGCTATCGGATATAGGAAAGATCATACCTGCATCAAGGAGTTTGATTACCTCCTTTTTGACGACCTCTTGCATAGATGGATTCAATCTCCTTTGAGGTTGAGTAGTGGGAGAGTGCTCATTCTCCATTAAAATTTTGTGCATGCACATGGATGGACTAATCCCGTTGATCTCAGCTATGCTCCATCCAATGGCACATATGTGATCCTTCAGCACTCTCAAGAGCTTATCTTCCTCATCAGCTGTCAAGGAAGAAGAAACAATTACTGGTAGTTTATCTTCTTCCTTCAAAAATAAATATTTTAAATGAGGAGGAAGTGGTTTGAGTTTGAGGAATGGGGGTTCTTCTATGGAAGGTTTAAGTGATTTTGGAATATGTCCAAGCTCCCCAATCTTCGAATTTACCGATCTTGGCAAAGGCTTTGATCCCTCCAAGTAGTTCATACATTCCTCAACCTCTTCTCTGTTGGATTCCGTGGACTTTGGGTTAACCAAAAGCATTTCCAGTGGGTCTTCAATCAAAGTATCCTGCACACTACACTCAACAATATCATCAATAGCATCAATTCTATAACAATCAAAAGATCCAACATGATATTTCATACTACGAAAAACATTAAAAGTTACCTTCTCATCATTCGACCTCAAAACTAACTCACCTTTTTGCACATCTATGAGAGCTCTTCCAGTAGCTAAGAAAGTACGACCTAAAATAAGGGGGGTCTCACGATCCTCCTCCATGTCTAGCACAACAAATTCAACTGGAAATATAAATTTATCAACTTTAACCAAAACATCCTCTATAACCCCTCTAGGATATTTAATAGATCTATCAGCAAGTTGAAGGGAAATAGTGGTTGGTTTAACTTCTCCAATCCCCAATTTCTCAAAGCAGGAATAAGGCATAAGATTTATGCTAGCACCAAGATCACACAATGCCTTGCTAAATTAGAAATACCTATAGTGCAAGGAATGGAGAAACTAGCTGGATCCTTAAGCTTAGGAGGTAATTTATTTTGCAGAATAGCTGAACATTCCTCTGAAAGCTTAACAGTTTCAAAATAAACAAGTTTCCTCTTTTTAGTCAAAATATCTTTCAAGAATTTAGCATAAGAAGGCATTTGAGCCTAAGCCTCTGCAAAAGGAATATTTATGTGCAATTTCTTATAAACTTCAAGAAATTTTGAAAAGTGTTGATCCAATTGTAGTTGCCTTGCTCTTTGAGGAAAGGGAAGTGTATTAATATCAATATTATCATTAGACTCAAATTCTTTACCTTTCTTACCTGTCTTCCGTGTAGGGGTGGTGTGAGTGTTCTGTTCCTTAGCATCTTCTGTCTTTGATTTCACTCTTCCATCATTATTTTCCTCCACATCTGTAGAATTCTGCTTCTTTGGTTCCTCTTCCTCGGCCTTGATCACTATACTCAATGCATTCACCCCTTTCGGATTTTTCTCAGTATCACTTGGTAGTGTTCCAAGGGGTCGATTTGCTAATTGATTGGCTATTTGACCCATTTGAGCATCCAACCTTCGTAAGATAGCATCATGATTCTGCAGTCTCGTCTCCATTCCCACAACATGTTTCATCATAAAATCATCATAAATTGGTCTTTGATCTTCTTGCTTGAATACTGGAGGTGCTGCAGGTACCAATAATCCTTGTTGTCTAACTTGTTGAGGAATGGCAGTGGATGAATATGTGTTGGATTAAGGGAATTCTCCGTATTCTTCCAAGACAAATTAGGGTGATTCTTCCATCCTGGATTGTATGTGGAACTGTATGGATTGGATTGCTGTCTCCATTGATTCCCCACAAAATTCACTGCTTCTTCATCAAAAATGGGTTGTTCCTCGATGACTATTCTTTGGACTTGATTTGCTTGATTTGATTGCAACTAAGAAAATTTATGGGTCAACCCATCAATCTTAGCAGTAAGTGATGAAACTTAAAATTAATAATTTATTATATGTTAAAACCTATATTTTAAAATTTAAGTTTCATTAAAATTATAAAATTATGTTATTTTAGTATTGTGTGTTTATATTTAAATGTCTTACTAAATATGTTTTATTTTCAGGTTTTCTACGTGTTGGTAAAATAATGATAACTCAAGCTAGAAAATTCAAATGGAGGTGATTCAAATATTTTTGGAATTCTTGAGAAATTATATACAACTTTGCAAAAGACATGATTGCCTAAAAAGTTGGTTAAGATGATCAAATTGTGAAAATATCAAAAGGAGGACAAATTTACTTTCACCATGACCAGCATATAGTAAAAAAATCATAACTATTTCAATATTTAACCAAATGAGGT
>NC_133316.1:15134541-15134922 GCF_012295235.1 Primulina huaijiensis | reverse complement strand
AATTATATCATATGTTTCATTTAGACGATAGCGTGGCTCTGCCTGTTGTTCTAAATGAAATATTATGATATCTAACAATCTAACATTTAATTTATCGCAACTAACTTTTACTTTCCGCATCTAACATTTACTTTATCGCAACTAACTTTTACTTTTCGCATCTAACTTTTACTTTATCGTAACTAACTTTTACTTTCCCGCAACTAACTTATTAAATCATATATTTCATTTAGGCAATAGCGTGGCTCTGCCGGTTGTTCTAAATGAAATATAATGATTTAATTTAACATTTATTTTTTGCAATTATATATTTATATAGTTATATATATAATCATAGTACCATATATAAAATATCAGTGAATTCGGTATTTTCTATAGTGG
>NC_133316.1:15114132-15134441 GCF_012295235.1 Primulina huaijiensis | reverse complement strand
TCTGAGTAAAGAGCATTTGGATAATTTTCTAGAGGTTCTTGATACTCATTCTAGTGGGTGCGTGCAAAATGAACTTCATAAACTATGGTGGCAATTTCAACATGAGGAATATCAATATGGACGGTGGAATCAGTCTTATAAAGATCCTACTGTAGTAACGCATATCTGTTTAGATAATTAAATATATATATATATATATACAATTTCGTCTCGAGAATCTGACGTTAAAAGACCCTGTTTGCCAATTTATAAGAAAATTGGATGGGAAGCATATCCTCGACTCATAGAAGGCGTTGAAGCCGTTACTGAACGTAAAATCAGAGGAAGATGTGAGCCACAATCACAACTACGTTGTATATATGTGTTTTAATTTATGTCATTTTTTTTTTCTTTCAATAATAATAATTTCCTGTTCAAATATTGACTTTTGGCATGTTACGCTTATAAATTCATATGCTGTGATTAAACGATTGCAGAAAACATATTTCTCAACATGTCGACGTCCACGGTAAGTAAAATCAAAAATATTTGTGTATTTTGTGGATCTAGTACAGGAAAAGATTCAATTTATGAAGAGGCAGCAGAAAAGCTTGGAATAACACTTGCTAAAAAAAGATTCATTTGGTATATGGTGGTGGTGAGGTTGGTCTCATGGGAAAAGTTGCAAAAGCTGCGCATGCAGGTGGAAGTGAAGTCTTAGGCATTATTCCGACTACCTTAGCCAGTCTTACTGGACCAACAATAGGAGAAGAAATGAATGTGGACAACGTGTATGAACGAATTACTCAAATGATTGAACATTCAGATGCTTTCATTGCTTTGTCAGGAGGTTTCGGTACTTGGAAGAAATATTTCATACTATTTGTTGGGCACAATTAAATATCCATAATAAGCCAATTGGGTTGTTAAATGTTAACAATTATTATGATAAACTGCTATCGTTTCTTGATGATGTTGTGGAACAGGGATTTATTTCATTAGCTGCGCGAAGGATGTTAGTTTATGCTACAAGTGAAGGTGAACTTATTGATTTACTGCAAGGATTTAGTCATGAACCAGATCCATTCTTATCTCAACTTAATTGGCCAACATCCAAGAGTAAGAAAATAAAATTCATGTGATGCTGAACTTGTGATTCAACGGTATGTTTTAATATTTTGTTTTCTTTTTAAGGTATGAAAAATCTCTTCTTCTTCTTCTCCCCTTAGTTTGTTTTTATAAAAAAATAAAAAATATACATATTCATATATATAGTAATAATAATTATTATAATTTTTAGTTCAATGGCAAGTAAGGTGTCAGTAAAATGCACCTGAGACGTATTAGTTAATAATTATTAGAAAATCACAATACACTAGATTTTAATATTCATTATATTCAAATTACAGATTAAAAGAAAAATTAGTTTTTCATATACCAATTTATATATATATATTTTTGATTAGTTAATATAAAATGTATAATAGATGTGTTTATTTATATATATATATATATAATTGTGTGTGTTTTCAAATAAAATAATTTCTAAACTTTTTATGATAATATAGTTAAAATATATGGTTTGTATAGTTGTTAACATGTATAATTGAAAGAATTCTTTTTGTTAAAATATAATATATACTCACACATCTTTTGTGAGTAAGTGGTGAGAAATAAGAAAACAATTAATGAACTTTTATTGATTATTAAAAAATGGTTAATTACAAGAATATAACTTCCCTATAAAAAAAATTTTGATTATAAAAAAAATAGAAGATAAATAACGGACTGCAAAGTTCTTTGTTCATTGTAATTGTTTTTTTTAGATTTGATTGATGTATTATAAATGTGTTCTAAAAAAAATCCATCAATCAATATGTTCTAAAAAAAAAAGATTTGTTTGTGTTGGATAAGTTTCAAAGGTAGTCGAATGTATCCATTATATAAATGTTTATATATGTAGACATTTATGGTAGAATGTTTGGAAAAAAAATTATGTCATTGTAAAACTTTGCAGTCACGTTAATAAAAAAAAAGAAAAAAAAAGAGAGAAAAAAAGGGGATTTTATTCTTTGTAAATTCTTCTATTTTGTTTTCAATAATAGTTTATTTAATTGTCTGCTTTACTAATTAGCCTTTTTCAATGAGAGTTAATATTCAGTCCAACTCCATGAGTGTAAATCAGCTATCCATTAAATANAATGAAAATATATATATATATATATATAAATCGGTATATGAGTTTGTTTTTAAAATGAATATGTTTGTATATTTGAATATATAAAAGGAATAAAGAATCTAAGTTGTGATTTTCCGATAAATTTTATTACTAAGGGACTAGTAATAAGAGTAAGTGCATTCAAGACATCCATTTCAAGAACTCCAGCCTTCTTTTCTCGTTTAATGTCTGGCCAACCCGCACTATTTTCGGCTATATTTTAAATTATTTCCAATGCAACTCGTGGAGTCATCCTGTATAAGCTACCATTGGCTGCCGCATCTAGCATGGAACGCACGGAAGGATCAACTCCGTTATAGAAAATCTGAACTTGCTCAGATGAAGAGAAACCATGTTGAGGACACCTCCTCAACATCTTCCTAAATCTTCCCCAAGCTGTATGTAGTGTCTCCCCATCCTTCTGGCGAAAAGATGAAATATCCATACGCAGTTGTGCTAGCTTTGTGGGTGGAAAATATTGATTCATGAACATTTCCACCAAGCCATTCCATGTAGTAATAGAGCCCGCTGGTAGGTCTCGAAGCCATTCGGCAGCTTCACCATGCAAAGAAAAAGAGAATAATCTCAATCTTATGGCATCAGTGCTCACTCCATTGAATTTGATTGTGTCACAGATAGATAAGAATCCCTCCAGATGCGCATTAGGATCCTCGGTCTGCGATCCTCCAAATCTCACTTGATATTGTATCATTTGAATGATGGATGGCTTCAACTCAAAATTGTTTGCTTCCACAGTAGGACGAGTGATGCTAGAACCATAACCTCCAGTGGTTTGTCTAGTGAGATCATAGACAGTGCAATCATCCTTCTCGTTGTCCATTACTTCCATCCCTGCTGTTTCAACCTTCTCCTCTTGTTTGAATTGTTCTTCCACGTCAAAGTCTGAGGATTTCTCCCTTTGTGCTCTACGTCTCCGTCGAAAGGTATTCTCAATCTCTGGATCAAAAGGCTCCAATTCTGTGTCTCCTCTAGCACGGCTCATGCACAGCTAGATAAAACCTGAAAATAAGAAACAAACTTTAAACGTACGAATATGTGTAAAATCAACAAAATTAAATAAAAACCTAATCTCAAGAAAATAATAAATTTTAATATTAAACAATTCAATCTCCGGCAACGACGCCAAAAACTTGACCGACGATTTCGGTTGGGAATAAATCTAGCAAGCGGACTAGGTCAAGTAATAGTATTTGGAGATGAGTCCAAGTATCGTACCCATAGAGATCGATGTTTAATTACTAGAATATGAATTATTTTTCCTAATTTAGGCTAATAAAGTTCAAATGATGGGAGATTAATTAATTAAAACTAAATAAAACAATTTAAATAAATTTTTAGAAGCAAAAATAATCCAAACTATTAATTTAGACGGAAATTCAAATTATTTAAAGACGACTAAGGCGCACAACGGTACCGAGACAAACTTATAATCCACGTGTCAAATTTAAATTCAATAAATTAATTATTTTATTCACGACGAAATTTCCAAACTTATTTATTAAACGATTCCTCGAATTAATAAACCTAATTAAATCTAACAGTCTAATTATTTCTAACTGAATTTAATTAGATTCAACCGCATTAAATCGCTGTGAAATTCTAGTTTTTCGACCTAAAGCCGCACACTGAAATCGAATACTATTTCTAGTCAATTTAACCATGTGTTGATTGAATTATGAAGCAAATAGTAATCTATCGCCTTCCGGTTTTAGATTAACCAACAGATATTCAATTTAATTGGCCAGATTAAAAGAACACGTGATAAACGATATCAATCAATGAATAAAAATAAATAATAGAATTGAATCAAACACAAAACTTCAAAAATTAATTTGTCTCGGCCCTAGTCTATAAAAATCTACTCCATAAATTTAAAATAAAAGTGTAAGTCTTTGTTTGAATTCAATGAAGAAAACATAATTAAGAAGGAATGAAAGAATTCTCAGTGATTTGTAGCGTGTGAGGAATTCCTCCTGCTTTTGTCTTCTGTCTTCCTCCCTTCTTTTCTTTCTTCCGCTATGTTCTGCTCTTCCTCTCCTGCTCTTCTCTCCTCCTTCTGCTGTTATGGCTGCCCTCCTTCTTCGATACGCTTCTGCCCTTCTTTTCTCCTTTTTAATGGGCCTCCTTCTCAATTATTTTTAAGCCCATCTCCAACTTAACCCTTGTAGAAAATATTGTAGATTTCATTTTCAAAGATTTGGCTCCATCTTTATCAAGAATTTCAATAATATCAAGATAATAAAATATAAAAAATATTTTATTTCCTTTCTTTTAGTATTTTTTCTTTTGAAGTCTTGTAAATTTATTTTATTTCCAAATTTAATCATTTTTCCTCTTTTATTTAAATTTACAATTATTAATTCAATTAAGCACATAATTTGGGATAAAAAGTCTAAATAAGCACAAATAAAAATCCCTAAATCTCTATAAGATTTAGGCTTATCAATCCCCCCACACTTAGCCTTTGTTCGTCCTCAAACAAATCAGAGAATAAAAATATAACGAAGGAATATTCAATGATTCACCACAAAAATGACACAATCAACACTTTTCAACTTACCAAATTCCGTCACACTCAAATCAAAAGATCACACTTCGAAGATCATAAAATTCACTTTCGTTGCAACCTTAAAACTCAAGCATTCACTAGAAAAGATCAACATAATGAGACGTGTGTAGTGTGAAAGTCAAAACTCATATTCCTCTAAGGTGTTTTAGTTCAAGAAGTGCTCATATTTTCTGAATTTTTTTTTCAATGAAACTCTCCATAAGCTTGTCTTTCATACCTTTCTCCACTAAATGTTGGAGGAATATGATCCGGTCAATAGGTCTTTTCAAGTTTATAACGTTAGTCAACGACTCACGGCTACAATAAAGGTTGAGAGATTCAAAATGAGAGAAAATAAAAAATTATTCCTTCAGCGCATTCCTTCATCTCTTATCTTCCTCCTTATTAAGTTTCATCATCCTCCATCTATGTTTTCCATATTCCTTGTACTTTCGTTCATATTCCCCCATATGTTTTTTTCTTCCTCCAGCTTTTTTCAATCTTCAACAACATTCTCTTTTAGTTTTTTCAATCACCACATCATACAACATTCATTCCTCCTCCTTTTCTTTTATAATTACATATATCTTTAATCAATCCCCTTTTATTTCTTCATGATTTTTGTTTTTTTTCAAACTCCTCCAATTTTTATCATTTATCAACACATGGGAGTTAATGGAAATTTTAAAGAGCTAAAGGTGTTTATTTCTCTCAAAATTAAGGTAGAGGAATAGTGTATAAGCTAAAATTGGGTGGTTGATGTGGGATTTTGAAAGAATACGAATGGGGGCTAATTGTATGTCTTTGACACACTCCATTCGATTTTATTAGGCTCAAAAGGGAATACAAGGGATATGAATGATGCATTGGATAGGCTCGAAAGGGTCGAACGGTCCAAAGATCGCCTAAATCATCCCTAAGTCATTCTCCTCTGTATTTTCGCCTCGAAGGATAATCAAACAAGTTCTAGATTGTTTCTTTTCTTCTTTTTTTTTTCCTTGAGCACACCTCTTGCAAATTCACAATGACTTCATATAAGTATGATTTAAAGTGCATAGATGATGTCTCAAAATATGATACAAAACTAGTTTGTGCTCAAATTCTTCTGCTACAACTACAGCTTATCTCAATCAATTCTAGGTGTGATTCAATTTTTTGAGTGATTCAAAAATCTAGAAAGTCAATTAGTGTGTCATGTAATCACAAGTGCAGTTTCTCAAAAAATAACCAGAAAAATTTTCATGCTCGAGGATTAAACATTGAAGCACATGCTAAGTTTTGTGACATGAAACAAAACACAAATCCCCCCCACACTTTTGATTTACACTGCCCTCAGTGTCATGCCATTCAAAAAGTATATAGAATTTGGATGTAAAATAGTAAGAAAACACTTCCCTGGCAGTGTGCTTTAAAATCCATCGAGTACAACATGGGGATGGTAGAATTCCTCAGTGCTTGGTAATCTCTTATTTCAACAGTTTAGCTTTTCCAGAGTCTAAGTCATCTTACTTCATTCCAATATTCCCTACACATACCAAAATCACAGAGGATTAACCTAATAGACTCAAAAAGAAAGAAAAAAATAAAAATAAAATAAAATGAAACGAAATAAAATAAATCACTGGGTTGCCTCCCAGCTAGCGCTACATTTCTTGTCTATAGCTAGACAACTCCCTTTATAAATTAGGTTGGATCGTGCAAAGGAGTACTTGGCTCCTCTTGCTCTACAATTCCTTCATGAAAAATTTTCAGTCGATGTCCATTCACCTTAAAGGGATTTCCAGAATCTCCCCGGATTTCTACAACACCAAATGGAAAAACTTCAGTAACAGTAAAAGGCCCGGACCATTTGGAACGAAGTTTACCTGGCATGAGTTTCAAACAAGAGTTATAAAGAATAACTTTTTGTCCAGACTCAAATTCCCTATGCACAATCCTTGCATCATGCCACTTCTTTGTTAAGGAATATTTATTGGTTATTCATTGGTTAGTAGAGCTTACAAGGTCTTCAATAATAAGTCTCTATCCGTTGAAAAAACCTTTCATATTATCTTTGATGAATCTACTGTATGTGCAACTTAGAAACATGTGAATGTAAATGAGTTAAGTCAAAGATCGGAGAGCACAAATATCATCTAGTAAAGTAACATTGAGATTGAGTTAGTGAGACACAAAAAAACTCCAAAAACTAGTCTAGTGATCATGGAAAACAATCCAATCGGACTAGATCAAGACCTCGTAGAACCAGTCGTAGAGAATGATCTACGAAGAGAAGAAGAAGATCAACCTCAACAAGATCTACAAGATACACATCATTTTGAACCAAACTACTGATGGAATAAAGATCATCCATCCAATTTAGTCATTGGTAACCACTATGCGTCCCTTAGAACTACAAAAAAATTATTGATGAATTTTTGTATGCATATTTTAATTCTCAACTTGAGCCAAAGAAGCTTGACGAAGCATTAATAAATGCTAGCTAGATATGAGCTATGCAAGAGGAACTCAAATAGTTTGAGCACAACAAAGTTTGTCATCTATTCCCTCGACCGGACATGAAAAATGTCATTGAGACAATATGGGTGTTCAGGAACATACTGAATGAGAATGGAATGGTTGTGAGGAACAAAGCTCGTCTTGTAGCTCAAGGAAACAAACAAAAGAAAACATTTAATTTGATGAGTCATTTGAGCCAATTTCAAGAATCGAGGCCATTCGAATCTTCCTCGCATATGTTTCTTTCTATGACTTCAAAGTCTATCAAATGGATGTAAAGTCATCATTCCTAAATAGTCTATTACATGAAGACAAATATGTTGAACAACCTCTAGGTTTTATCAATCTTTCTTATCCTATTCATGTTTTAATTAGATAAAGTTTTGTATGGACTTAAACAGACACCTAGCGCGTGGTATGATACACACATCAAGTTATTACTTGATCACCATTTTGTTGTAGGAACGGTCGATGAGACCTTGTTCAAATTCACCAAGGTAGATCATATCTTGCTAGTGAAAATATATAATGATGACATTATATTCGACTCTACTAATCTCAAATTATGTGAGAAATTCTCTAAACTTATACAAGAGAAATTTGAGATGAACATGATGTGAGAGTTAACATTTTTCTTTGGATTCAAGTCAAACAGTTTGACAAAGGCATCTTCATCAATCAATCCAAGTACACCAAAGAGCTCATCAAAAAGTTTGGAATGAACAAATGCTCTGTTGCTTCAACCCCCATGAGTACAACAATAAAGTTAGATAAAGATGAAGGAGGAATTCTGGTCGAGGTAACAATGTATCGCGGTCTCATTTAATCATTGTTATATCTAACCGATAGTCGACATGATATCATGTTTGTAGTATTTATTTGTGCTAGATTCCAAGATTCTCCCAAGAAATCCCATTACTCCATAGCTAAACGAATCTTTAAATATCTTAAAGGCACTATCAATGTGGGTCTTTAGTATTCCAAAGTCTAAAATTTTAACCTTATTGGATATTCTGATACAGATTACTCAGATTTCAAGATTGACAGGAAAAGCAACAGTGGAGCATGTTAATTTTTTAGAGATAGAATGATATCTTGGTTTAGCAAGAAGTAGAAATAAACAATCACTTCAACCGCTGAAGCAGAATATCTTGTAGCCGGAAGTTGTTGTGCACAAATCATATGGATTCAACAATAGCTTATAGACTATGGGATCCGGTCGAGTGAAGCTCTTATCTTCTGTGAAAACATAAGTGCTATTGCCACAACATATAATCCCGTAATGCATTCCAGAACAAAGCAAATTGACATAAGAAATCACTTCGTAAGGGATCATGTCATGAAGAAGGAAATTTGACTAGATACTTCTCAACCATTCAACAAGCTATAGATATTCTTACCAAATCACTACCGGACGCTAAGTTTTCTTATTTTAGAAATATTTTTGGTTTGGGAAATTAATCTTCGTGAATATGTTTAAAGGGATACTCCTTGACATTTCATTGCATTATAATCAAGTAAAAATGTGTCAAGATTTCTAAAACAATTGTTCAGCCGATATGTAAGTCATTGATCAACATATTTGATTTTTTTATATATATAAAAAATGTGACTTTATCCTTCTGCGGATACTTAATGTCTTAATTATTATATTTAAATTGATGTCAGGGATAAACTCATATTATTTTTTAATTTAAGAAATGTCGTGCATTAATCACATGTTTAAGGAGATGCGGCTAACATTTGCATATCTGCAGGAGAAGCTCCTTCAACAGCTTCTGTTGTCCTCCAATGGACCCCCAAGACAAGGGGAAGATGAAGACACCTTTAGTAATTCCTACAACGGTCCAGACAGATGTAACTTTGACAATGTCTCAAGTGTTTAAGGCAGTTAATAGGAAGATGAATTTGTATGGCATATGCTTTGAACACCGCTGCTCTATCCTGTTCAATACCATCCTTGAGAAAGATTTATTGGATCATCTGGCACTATTAAAAGCCAGATGCGGGACCAGACTGAGATTGATGACATTGAGGTAGCTCTCAGTCGACGGACATTTATTAATTTCCAAATGAGGGAGAGTCTTCTCTGATTGATAATAATCAGAAGCAGACAAATTTTGATCCCACAAGCCACACAGTTCCGATGATGTTGCAGTAATCTCACAATTGGAAGTAGATGTACTATACATTTCCTCAAAGATTCGGGATAAGCGGAGGGAGTTTGAGATGCCTGAGAAACCGCTTGCCAAAACTATTGAGGTTTATGCCAACGAGGTTCTTTCCAGGCTCAATGAGATGGGCGTGGAAGAAGAAGAAGAGGCTGGATATGAAGTGACATCAAAGGGAGTTGAAACGGCTGCTCTCAATCCTACTAATTTTAACCGATCACATAATGAAAGTGCCCTTTCTGTTGTTGATTTGGTGGATAAACCCATTGTCACCAATGCTAAGCAAACGGCGGTTGAAGAACTCTCTTTAACTGCTACATATTATTCAACCACTGATCATGCTTCAACCGTTGGAGAAACCCAACTGGAGATACCTTTCTCATCTCCTAATTTTATTAACCTTGAAACAGGTCTTTCCAATGATGTTGAGTTGGAAACATCATTACCCGAGATCCCTCTAACCTCGGTGGATGATGTGATGGAGTCTATTATGGATTTAGATCTCTTTGGTGACCGGTTCACTCACTTGAACACTAATCAAGATACTGGTATCAAGATCCATCTCCCAAGACAATATTTGAAGATGAAGCTATGAAGTACCCATCTTCTCAAAAGATACCTGATCAAGTTAAATCTCTTGTTATTTCTTCTCCACGGATCGAGTCTAACATTCCAAAATATTCATTCTCTATTATTCCTAATCTTCAGGGCACTACTGAAGCCTCTAATATGGAAGATATGGGCACAAACAATGACAACGAAGACGATCGATCGGAATCAAATAATGAAGTTGAACCTTCATGCACCGATGCTTAGATTGTGGCCAATGCACCCTTTGTAGATGTCAGTTCCTATCTTGAGAAGATCCACAATCTCATGGTTGATTTTGATGCTCGTCTACTTGCTTCTGGTGTTGGTGTTTCTGATCTTCGCAAAGTTGTAATGCGAATTATGTTTGAACTCAAGTTAGACATCAAATCTTGCTTGACTGAATTCAAATCTACAAAGAAATATACTAACGATGCAATAGTCACCTTGTCTGCATAGTTAACCCAAAGTGAACAAAGACTTGATGCATGCATTGACGGTCTTCAGGCTACACTTAGCTCACAACAACAAGAGTTGCTGGAAAATTTTCAAAAAGGTGATGCAGCCAAAAAATGGGAAGAACAATGAAGGAAGGAGGAGGCCAGGCGGAGACAAAATGAAGCCAGAAGAAAAACGGCTAAAGAGGAAAAGAAGCAGAAATGTCTATCTAAGAGAAGTGGTGGAAGCTCCTAGTTTAGGAGGTAGTATAAGTGTTAATTTTATTAATATATGTATATTTGGATTTATTGTCTTCCTATACATATTAAAAAAGAAATTCATTTTTTTTAGAACATTTGAAGTTTTTGGAGCTTAGATTTTGTCATCACCAAAAAGACAAAAATTGTTAAATCATGCACTTTTGTTGATAACAAACAATAACTTATAATTATATTAGATCAAGATGCCTTTGCAATTTAATATAGGTACTCGACCGCCCTACTGAATATTTAGAAGAAATCATTCAATCGGTACCAAGATGAAAAGTTATCCAACCATTTCATTCTTAGCAGCTTATTTGATCTACTCATCTAATTGAGTTTTCAAGTCTGTGGAATAAGGACTACTCAACCGTTCACCATATTCGAAGTACATTAAAAAAAGGTTGAGCAAAATATATACATCTTACAAAGATCTCTCCTACTTTATCAGAAAAATTGGTAGATTGATCATGCGAGACAAACAAGATATCAGAATATCAGAATGTTTTCTGTAATATCCCAACCTTTTATCCTTCTATTGTCAATGATGTTATTCTATGGTTTGGTGTTATAGATATATGGTTAAGTTATTATGGGTCATGGTTATTGTTATGGTTTATGAGTATAGTTGATGGAAGGGTTGGTATTTCATGTTATAGCATCAATATGGTTATTGCATTGTATTCATGGTTATTTATTATATGGTTAAGTAGATGGTTGTGTATTGAGGAGTTGTTATTGTCGTGAAGGTATAATGTTGGGAGTTGGTGATGGTTATGGTAATGAATTAGTAGAATATAAAGTTGATCTTGAGCCAAATAGGAAGTGGAAGTGCAGAAACAATGTGAAAAATATGACAGTAGTTGTGGTTTTTAGCATAATGTTTTATATATTGATCCAATTGATGTGAGGCCACTTCCATTAAAAAGATAAGATATAAGGCTATAATTTTCATGTTTTGAGTTTTGTTTAAATTGTAGAACCCGTAAATTAGACTACGTATAAGCCATGCATAATTCCTAATATTTAAATTAAAATGATTTTTATGCATGAGGATTTAAATTTTCTTCTTTAAATTTAATTATTTTACGCAGTAGTTTAACTACTATCTTTTTAGTTAAATAAGTGAGGCCGGACCGGAGTTGAAGTTTTAAGATAAAAGTTAATGATAAGAAAATATTCTTAAATTTAATTTAAGTCAAAGAATAATTTATTTTAATGTGAAAGAAAGTTTAAGAATTTATTTAATTAATTTGAGATAAGAAGTAAATAAATTCTTTTATGTCCAATAATTTAATTAAAAGCATAAAATAAAATATGTAACCAATTGAGATAAGTTAATCTAGGCTTATTTTATTTAATAAATTATTACTTAACATGTTAGAAATTTAAATTAAAAATTAGCCATATATGCAAAATAATTACCATCCTAAACTAATTTATTTAATTCACTAATATACCTAATGAGTAGATAAAAATTTAATGAGTTAAAATTCAATAATTAAACAATTTTTCCCTCCATTTTAATCCTAGAATTCGGCCATCACCATTGGAATTTTTAAAAGGTTTGATAACTCATTTTATTGATAACTTTCCTTAATCCTTTTCTTGGCATAATAATCCCTCAACGTTTAATCAACTAAAATTAATAATTAAGTAATTTCCTACCCTATATTTTAATGATAAAATCGGCCCCTTGATGGATTTAAAAATAATTGACAACTCACCATTTTATTTCTTTCCTTAAGCCTTTTCTTGGTAGATAATTCCCTTCATTTTAATCATCAATAATTAAATATTTAAGCAATATTTCTACCACATTTGAATGCAAAAATCGGCCCCTTGATATCATCCCACAATCAAATCAAATCATCTCACCATATCATATCATTCCTTATCTAACAAACTCTAGGATAGGAAGATTTTATCTTGTCATTCAATCCCCATTTAATTAGTAGACTTCCCATTCATTTTTCCTAGCCATTCTCCTTCCCTAATTTTTGAAAATTTCAGTCTCTCTCAGCCCTAAAACCGTGAGAAAACACAAGAAAAAAAATAAGGGAGGAAACAAGAAGCAAAGTCACTCCGTCTCCTCCGCGCCGCGTCGTCGTTTCGTTTGTTTTTCGTTCAAAACAAACCGAGGAATGTTTATATTTTTCCTTGCTCTTCAATCAAGTCATATACATGTTTTTAAACCATTTGTTCATGATTTTTTTGAGCAAAACCGAAATATTACAGCAACTACACAACAAAATTCTGCAAAGATTTTTCTACTTCCCTTCATGCTTCACGGTTCTTGTTGTTTTTGTAATTGCGGGGTTGGCTCGATTTCCAGGGGCTCAAAGCTGCTTTTAGACATGATATAGGGTGTGTTAGGAAGGGATTTGTCCATTGGTCTCAGCCCCTTTCCCCGCTTGCATCGCGTTTTGAACAGCAACTCCCCAGCATGGCGTTTTGTGTCCCGATTTGCATGTTTAGTGCCTAAGGTGAAGATTCTGATCTTGGCTGCCCTAGGGGCTGTAGCCATGGTTAGAATCTCTCCTTGGCTTGTCTAAGACGTGACCAAGTTGGCCTTTTGAGGCTTGGTCCATGGTTCCATCGGTTTTCAAAACAAAACAAGACCAGCAACCCTTCGATTTTTCTTTTCCTGCATTTGTAGTTTCGAGTTTAGGGGTTGGTGTGGATCTTGGTTGGCTTTTTAGCCCTTAGCCATGGTTCAAACCATACCCTAGGATGTTGGTAAGAGGCTCTGGGGGGTGGTTCAAGCCCCAATGGCCATTAGCCTTGCAAACGACGCAAGGAAACGCCAACACAGCTGTTGTATTTTCTGGACAGCAAGTGTGCTTCGGTTCAGAGGTGTATTCCGAGTTCTTGGTTGGCTTTTAGCCTATGGCCTTGGACTGAACAGTGCCTCATTGAGTTAGGAAGGTCATGTTTTTGGCCGTTCGTGATTCGGATCATTCTAGAGGTCGTACGAGAATTTACGGTGCAATGTGCCAAAATGACTCTCGAAAGAGCGTTTCACGTTTTTGGCCTCCATTCACTAAATTTCGAGTACTGTAAATTTAGGAGCATTATTTCATCATTTTAAGAGTATTTTAATCATGACTAAATGTTGGTTCGGGTTGGCTCGGAGTCATGATTAAATACTAAGTCAATGGACGTAATTGTCTCGTTTTTGGATTCAATTACAAAGTTTGGTCAAATAAATCATTTGCATACTTTTCGTGTTACATCTAAGTCGCAGCGAGCCTGGGAACGGTCCAATCCTTATGGTAAAATTTATACAGGATATTTAATTTTTTTATTTAATTATATTACGTGCAAAAATGTAAAATATTCATTTTGAGATTTATGTAATATTGCTTGGGGCCACTTCGCTGTTATTATTACTTCACCTGGTGGTCACTTACCGGCCCGGTGGCTACTTACCGATCCCACCCAGTATACTGTGGCATTAGTCTGATCAGACGTACATTATTTCACCCGGTCGTCAGTTACCGGTCAGTTCAGTTCAGTTCAGTGTAGTTCAAGGGGCCACTTGCGTATAACATAATCTCAACAGAAAATTATTACACGTTATTTTATGACAGGGCTCTACGGAGCAAACATTTCACTTACTACTTTCAGTTCAGTTCAGTTCAGTTATGCATGTAATATCAATTATTCATGATGCGATTTTCAGTTCAGTTATGCACGTATTTCATTTACTCATGACATGATATTTTCACCTTGCATGCGATATTATTATTATTACTTGTTATTTACGATATATGCATGATGAGTCTTTAGACTCACTAGACCTGATTGTTGTAGGTACTGATGATGTCGGAACCGAGGGCGGGGACCAGTGAGCCAGCTTGGGTCGGCAGTAGTGGAACCCAAGGATCTCATTTTTAGCGTTTACTATTTTTAGGCTCAAACATTTTTCTCGTTGTTGGATTATTTTAAATTATTATTTTGCAAACAAACATTTACTTCCGCTGCTATTTTGAACATCAAACTTTATTTTATCAGTTTATTTATAAAGGAGACATTTTAATTAATTAAAAAGAAAATGTTTAAATTTTTTCGCAAACTTTCAAGCACGAGTTTAGAGGCCTCTACATAAATAGTTGAGGAAGATGAGTCAAAACTGGCCCTAAGTGGGTCGTGTGTATCGTTGTTCCTGCACTGACATATTTTGGGAGAATGGGCATAACTTTTGACTCCAACCTTCAAATGACTTGAAACCAGTGGGAGATTCAAGAAAATACATAGGGCTACAAATTCGTGTTTACCACTTTGGCTAATTCAGAAAAAAAAGTACAGCTTTGGCCCTTGGACATTGGGTACATGGACCCCACACGGACCTCTACACGAGGTTCGGGCCTTGCCAAGCAAAATTTGTGATTTCCAGTGTGTACACGAACTTATACACGGAGGGGGGCACGGGGTCCGTGTCTATTGCGTAGAAAACACATTTTTAAGAGTTTCCAAGCCAATAAGTTAGCAATTTCATTTTTCCTCTTGCAAGCTATTGACTTGGGAAGTTAGGGTTCTTCATTTCGTTTCTTAATTCCTTTCTTTCCTAGGTTTGGATCTTCAAGTTGGAGGTGTGATCTTCATATCCTCAAGAGCAAGTAAACAAGCTAAGGAAACTTATCTTTTGAGTATTTGGTTGGAGTGAAGGTAATGGTGGTTTAGGCTTAAATGATAGTTTATAGGTTGAAGATGTGAAGTTAATGGTATAATCTTGATCTTGTGTTGTAGGATCAACTACCAAGAACCTATCACAACAAGTTCTATTGATTGTAAGTGGGCTTTTTCCTTGAATTCATCTCATGGCCTATATATATGATGGATGGTGTTGTTATTGTTCCTAGCT
The DNA here is from genome assembly GCF_012295235.1 of Primulina huaijiensis. Lineage (NCBI taxonomy): Eukaryota > Viridiplantae > Streptophyta > Magnoliopsida > Lamiales > Gesneriaceae > Primulina > Primulina huaijiensis. Next base: position 15,118,852 of record NC_133316.1, on the reverse strand, counting down.
CCTTTAATCCATTGATTATATACTTGTTATGTAATGGTTCATTGATTGAAACAGAAGGAAAGGAATTTTGATGTCAATTGCTAAGAAATGAGCTAGTTCTGATTACATGCACACCACATGTTTGATAGAATGATTCAATGGTTCTTTTTATGGCTTGATAATTATATGGTAGTGGTGGTGCTTCTAGCACTTCTAAACCCACATAACGAAGTTGATCAACATTTAACATGTACAGTGACTGATTTTGACTGAAATGTACATGTATATTATCGACGGATGACTTATCAATGTCATACAAGGAAAGTGAAAGAAATGGTTTATAGAATGCCATCCTATAATTGTTATCTATATATTCCATTGAACGATGGTATTTCCTATGGTTCAATTGTAATGATTCCTTTCTTTACACTATTGTATATGTAATTGTTATTGAAAGTTCCTCTTACTGAGTTTTGTAAACTCATTCCAGTTATGTCATGTGATGCAGAAAAAAAGGATTAGCGATAGAAGTGTCGAGGCATGGAAGGTACATGTGCTAAAGCTTGGAGATTGATGTTTTGAGTATTGTACCTTAGTTCATGTTTTGAACAAGAAAATTTTGTCTTAACTTTTGTCAAACACTTGATAATTATGGAGATGGGGTCTATGTGTCTAGTAGAGGTTTTGAGAATATATGTGTATTTTGGAAAGATTGATTGTGGTAATTATTTATTTTGTTTGCTTGGAAATATTTGGTAAGTCTACATTTATGGGCAAACTTTGTCAAAATTTATTAATTATTATTTTCTCCAAATCTTTTATATGGCTTCCGCATTATAGCATTTATAGTTTAACATCATAGGGTAAGAGTGTTACATTTTCCTTGAAAACATAGAGTAGAGCTTCTTACTTTTGGTTGTCAGCGACCACTTCCTTCTACATTTGGTAAATTTCAAATTGCCCATTAATTGTAGTGTACGATGAACGAAGAAATGACGACGACACCAGTAATTTTGCATTAATGAGCTACAGTAAAATGTTGAACGGGCAATTGCAAAAGAGCACTATAAGTTGAGAATGCGCATTCAAAGAAAATTTTTCAAGCTTGCATTCTCCAAAATATTTCTGAACACTCCTCATAATAATATCTCTACAGCTCAACAAACTTCGCTTCAAAGAACATCTATCAGATCATCAAGGATCATAAAAGACTTTGAAAACCGTCACAAATAAAATTAGCGACGGATTTATGCAAAACCGTCACTAATTAGCGATCGTTTGTCTTAAAGTAAAGGTTTTTTCATGATTTCCGTCGCTAATATTTTCATTAAAATAAAAAAATTACTTTTAATAATTTAATAAATCTAAAAAAACTTACAATTTGACTATGCTAACAATATTCATGATCTTAACTAACACTTAAAAATTTACCAAAAATTAAAGTGAAAAAATTTACCCTAAATCGATATTAAAATCGTGTAAGAGAAAAATTTTAAGTGTTGTGAAGTGGTAAAATCGTGTAAGAGAGAAAAAATTTTAAGTGTTGTGAAGTTGGGTGGAAGAAAATGGATCGAAAATGCGGATATTTATAGACAGTTTGCGACGGTTATTGGTAAAACTGTCGCTATTGGATAAAACTGTCGCTAATAGCGACATTATTTTCAAAACTGTCGCATGTTTAAACTTTGCAAATGTTTTACTTATAACCGTCGCTATATTTAGCAACGGTTGTGCTAAAACCGTCGCTTATTTTAGCAGTAAAACCGTCGCTAATTTAAAAAATACGATGATTTTACTTTAAACTGTCGCTAAATTTAGCAACAGATTAGAAACTGTTGCTAAATTTAGCGAGAGTAGCGACGGTTGTAAGCAAAATCGTCGCAAATTTGAAATTAACGATGGTTTCCTAAAACCGTCGCCATAAAACCTTTTATCATGATTATAAACACTTTATTTTTTCTTTTCCTTTGTTGAATTCAGATCGTTAATTGTGACTTTCCTCAAAGCTTAAAAAGTCGAAGGATCCATCTACATGAAACCGCAGTACTGGGCGGCGGTGGACACCAGCAACACTCTTACCAGTCAACTGGGCCCTGGCCTATCCTCATCGAATAGAAAAACGCTCGTCGGGGCTCCCTCTAAGGCCTTTTCCCATAAATGGGCTCCTTCTGGGGCTTTTTCCCCTCACGATATTCCCATTCTTACCGTTACCTCATATCCTCTACGGTAACAATGGAAATACGATCGTCGGACTCCCACTGGGACCATAACCCTCACGATATCTCCAATATAAACACATAATAGTTATAATTACTTCACTTCCTTCAACGTTTACATTCTCATTACTTTATAAAACATAACATATCATTTTTATTTTTGAAACCAAGCATGCAACATGTTTTTTAAATGTCAACCTTAAATAAAAAAAATCCATGGACATTTAAAAATCATAATTTAACATATAAAAATTCATAAACATTTGAAATAATCATAATAACATACAAAACAGCTTTCAGAGCACTGCCATGACGTTTACTAATTTTTAGGTGTAAAAAGACTGTTTTACCCCTGGACGTAAAATTCCTCGGTTTGATTTTTTCTTAATTTCATTGACTCTAACATGTCCTAAATAATTATTTAAGCCTACATGAATTTTTTCATATTTTTATTTAGCTTAAATCGATGACTTTTAAATTAATCTTTAAACATAACGTGTTAACGCATTTTAATCCCGAATTGAACCAAAACTTAATATAAAATTCCCAAATTTAAAACTTAGACTTTTATAATTACTTGAGCTTAAATATAATTTTTCATAATTTTATTAAGCTTAAATCTAGGCGTTTCAATTAATTCTTTAATTAACGTTTCGTGAGTCGATTAAATCCTGGATAAATCCAAAACTCGTTATTTTGATCCCAAATTTCAGACATAGCATTTTTATTATTTATTCTACACTTCCAAGTCATGAGCCACCCCTGTGGACCCATGGATTCAATTTTAGTTCTTAAATTCGAAATATTGACACCTAACCGAACACCGAGCCATCTCCTAATTTACTCGAGCCACGCCCGATCCACCTTTATCCAAAACCTAGCCAACCCACCTAGGGACCCTACTGACCCAGCCCAAGCCCTGGACCAGACCCCTGGACCCTCGAATAACCCCCTGAACTCGACCTCAAGTGCATGAGTGTGTGCGTTTGTAGTGTCCTTGTAGTGCCCACCCTACCATCCCAAGAAACTTACGTCTCCCACACTCTTCAACAGCACAAACACACACACACACACTAGGACTCTAGGGGCCGAACCATAGAGGGAGGAAGGAAGGAGAAGATTTAATTCTCTTTCATCTCTCGTCGCGCCGTCTCTCGTATCTCGTAAGAATAAGGGAACAAGGCATGTTTTCAAAATTTTTCAAGTACCATTCAATCCATATTATTGCATGTATGCTGATGTTGTGTGAAAAGTGTAAGAGGATGTTGGTTTCAAAATTTTATTGCATGTGCATCTCACGTTTTGCAAAGGATTCTTAACGTTTTTGCGAATTGTGATGAAACTTAAAATTAATAATTTATTATATGTTAAAACCTATATTTTAAAATTTAAGTTTCATTAAAATTATAAAATTATGTTATTTTAGTATTGTGTGTTTATATTTAAATGTCTTACAAAATATGTTTTATTTTCAGGTTTTCTACGTGTTAGTAAAATAATGATAACTCAAGCTAAAAAACTCAAATGGAGGTGATTCAAACATGTTTGAAATCCTTGAGCAATTATCTACAACTTTGAAGAAGACATGATTGATTAAAAAGTTGGTTAAGATGATCAAATTGTGAAAATATCAAAAGGAGGACAAATTTACTTTCACCATGACCAGCATATAGTAAAAAATCATAACTATTTCAATATTTAACCAAATGAGGTGAACCAAGTGGCCAAATTCATCAACAGACAATTTCCCACATGTTTACTGTTTTGAGCAAAGTCAAATTCGGTGATTAAAGTCATGGAACAAAGCATTGAAAGAAGGGACATGGAATTGAAGTTGGAGGAGACAAAGACTACTATTACAACTACATTGCATTAATAGAATTTTTGACCCTTTCTCTCATTTGGCCTATAAATAGAGGCCTTGTGCTAGCTTGAGAATCATTCTATCTCATTGTAAAATATAGTGTGAGTGTGTATAAAAGTTCTAAGTTCCAATATATTTTTCATTTTCCAAATTATGAGAGATGTTTTTAGTGTTGATCAAAAGTAAGTTCATGGAAAGTTAAGTCTATTATGTCAAGATGAAGATGATGAATTCTTGGTGAAGTACGATTGTTTATATTTTGTATATTCTTTCTTTTATTTCTTTTCATTTTGCTAATTTTTTTTTATTGTAGGTATAAAAATGAATTATTTGTTGTTATCAATTTACATCAAATGCTTGATACCATTGAAGTGGTTATCTTGATTTGTTGTTTAATTTTGATACAATAAATATTTCATCAATTATTATTGTTATATTATACATACATACATATACGATAGCGTGGTTCTGCCAGTTGTTCTAAATGAAATATTATGATATCTAACAATCTAACATTTACTTTATCGCAACTAACTTTTACTTTCCGCATCTAACATTTACTTTATCGCAACTAACTTTTACTTTCCTCATCTAACTTTTACTTTCCCGCAACTAACTTATTAAATCATATATTTCATTTAGGCAATAGCGTGGCTCTGCC
>NC_133316.1:15108157-15109574 GCF_012295235.1 Primulina huaijiensis | reverse complement strand
TCATTCTGCCGTAAAATATTTATCAAATAAACAAGATGCTAAGCCAAGATTAATAAGGTGGATTTTATTGTTACAAGAATTTTATATTATAATTAAAGATAAAAAAGGAAAAGAAAATGTCGTAGCCGATCATTTATCTAGAATAATGACTGAATCATCTCATAATGAAAATACCAATAAATGAAAATTTTCCAGATAATCAGTTGTTTTATGCTACTATTATGCCCTGGTTTGCTAACATTGTAAATTTTATTGTGACAAATAAAATGCCTTCTCATTGGAATTCACAGGATAAGAATAAATTCTTGATAGAAGTTAAAAAATTTTATTGGGATGATCCTTACTTGTTTAAGTATTGTCCTGACCAAATTTTTCGACGATGCATACCCGACAATGAAGTAAGTAATGTTATTAAATTTTGTCATTCTGAAGCATGTGGAAGTCATTTTTCATCCAATAAAACAGTTGCAAAAATCTTACAATGTGGATTTTATTGGCCCTCTTTATTCAAAGATACGCATTTATTTTGCAAATCTTGTGAAAACTTTCAGAAGATGGGATCAATTTCAAAACGAAACATGATGCCTTTAAATTCAATCATAATTATTGAAATATTCGATAGTTGGGGGATAGATTTTATGGGTCCATTTCCATTATCTTTTGGATATACGTACATTTTAGTCGCTGTTGATTATGTTTCAAAATGGATTGAAGCAATTGCATGTAGAAATAATGATCATAAAATTGTTATAAAATTTTTAAAAGAAAATATTTTTATTCGATTTGGAATACCTAGAGCGATAATTAGTGATGGGAGAAGTCATTTTATAAATAAATCATTTTCTTCTTTGTTAAGAAAATATGGCATTACACATAAAGTTTCTACCCCATATCAACCTCAAAATAATGGTCAAGTTGAACTCGCAAATAGAGAAATAAAACAAATTTTAGAAAAAACAGTTAATCCAAATCGAAAAGATTGGTCTTTAAGATTAACTGATGTATTATGGGCATATAGAACTGCATTTAAGACATCATTAGGGATGTCACCATATAGGTTAGTTTTTGGTAAGCATTGTCATTTACCGGTTGAACTTGGACATAAAGCTTATTGGGCAATTAAAGCATTTAATATTAATTTAGATGATGCATCTAAATTAAGAAAATTGCAATTAAATGAACTAGAAGAATTAAGAAATGATGCATATGAAAATTCAAAGATTTATAAAGATAAAACTAAAGTCTTTCGTGATAAAAATATTATGAGAAAGTCATTTGAAATTGGACAAAAAGTTTTACTTTATAATTCTCGTTTGCATTTATTTCCAGGAAAACTAAGATCGAGATGGTCAGGACCATTTATAGTTAAATTTGTTTATCCTCATGGTGCTGTTGATATTGAAAATCCTAAAAATAA
>NC_133316.1:15106618-15107813 GCF_012295235.1 Primulina huaijiensis | reverse complement strand
AATGACATCAATGAATAGAGAAGATAAAATTTTATTCATTAAGAATGGTCTGAGTAAAGAGCCTTTGGATAATTTTCTAGAGGTTCTTGATACGCATTCTAGTGGGTACGTGCAAAATGAGCTTTTTAAACTATGGTGTCAATTTCAACATGAGGAATATCAATATGGATGGTGGAATCAGCCTTATAAAGATCCTACTGTAGTAACGCATATCTGTTTAGATAAGTAAATATATATATACAATTTCGTCTCGGGAATCTGACGTTAAAAGACCCTGTTTGCCAATTTATAAGAAAATTGGATGGGAAGCATATCCTCGACTCATAGAAGGCGTTGAAGCCGTTACTGAACGTAAAATCAGAGGAAGATGTGAGCCACAATCACAACTACGCTGTATATATGTGTTTTAATTTATGTCATTTTTATTTTCTTTTAATAATAATAATTTCCTGTTCAAATATTGACTTTTGCCATGTTACGCTTATAAATTCATATGCTGTGATTTAACAATTGAAGAAAACATATTTCTTAACATGTTGACGTCCACGGTATATAAAATCAAAAATATTTGTGTATTTTGTGGATCTAGTGCAGGAAAAGATTCAATTTATGAAGAGGTAGCAGAAAAGCTTGGAATAACACTTGCTAAAAAAAGATTCATTTGGTATATAGTGGTGGTGAAGTTGGTCTCATGGGAAAAGTTGCAAAAGCTGCGCATGCAGGTGGAAGTGAAGTGTTGGGCATTATTCCGATTACCTTAGCCAGTCTTACTGGACCAACAATAGGAGAAAAAATGAAAGTGGACAACGTGTATGAACGAATTACTCAAATGATTGAACATTCAGATGCTTTCATTGCTTTGTCAGGAGGTTTCGGTACTTTGGAGGAAATATTTCATACTGTTTGTTGGGCACAATTAAATATCCACAATAAGCCAATTGGTTTGTTAAATGTTAACAATTATTATGATAAACTGTTATCGTTTCTTGATGATGTTGTGGAACAGGGATTTATTTCATTAGCTTCGCGAAGGATGTTAGTTTTTGCTACAAGTGAAGGTGAACTTATTGATTTACTGCAAGGATTTAGTCATGAACCAGATCCATTCTTATCTCAACTTAATTGGCCAACATCCAAGAGTAAGAAAAGAAAATTCATGTGATGCTGAACTTGTGATTCAACGGTATGTTTTAAT